>NW_027362773.1:183819820-184022320 GCF_046119375.1 Phyllobates terribilis | reverse complement strand
GTATAAAGCAAGCAAAATATACCTGAAAAATGATATGCTCACTTCTGTTAACCGCTTGGCGTTTTGGGAAACTTAATGAGGTTAAAAGACGCTCAATACCTGATCATATGAACAGCAAGTCTTTTTGCATGGAAATGAATCTGTTCAAACTATTGAGCATTTTCAAAGCCTTTTTCAGGAGGTGTTTTGAACAAAGTCACTCTAAATCCACCTTATGAATTTTAATAAACCTTGAACTGTAAAAGGTTCCAATTTATGATACCTTTAAATCAGATTTTTACATTTCAGTGAGGCCTGGAATTTTGTTTCCAATTGAAATCTTCCATTTTCTGAAATGTCTTCCAGAAGGATAATCACTGATATTGATCATGGTGCTATAAGAAAAGGTGTGAAACTAATAAAAATAAAACAGCGTTTGAGTAGTTGTGGCCGAGTGGTTAAGGCGATGGACTAGAAATACATTGGGGTCTTCCCACATAGGTTCAAATCCTGCCAACTACATTTAACTTCATGTAACATTTTGACGAATTATCTGAGTAGATCAATTTTCACATTCCCAAGTCTATCCCACACAGAAATGGTCTGTAATCTATGGATTGTATTTGTAGAACCAGCTTAACAGCATCTGTAGATCTTCTTTTGATTAGTCAGCCAGGTGAGATGTCACTTGTGCATCACTCCACCAATCAAACAAAGCTCAGAGGGTGCCATCAGGTATGTGGTGCAAATCCTCCTTTTTCCAGCGAACACAGACCACTGCCATGGCTGATGGACTGGGATATGAACTTTGATTTGCACCAACTCTACTTGAATTATCTTTCCGATGGAACCTTTTAGCACACCATGAAAAATCTTTAGTGACTTCTGGATGTGCAGAAGTTTTGCAATTTCTTTTTTTCTCACCCTTTTTCCAGCTGATAGATCCAGCACGCTAATTATTAGCCAGATTTCATCAACATTTTAAAACTGTCTTTGTTGTGATATCATGGAACTTTAAGCACACTTGTGGAATAAAAAGGGAGGAGATATTAATTTACCAATGTGTGTTAGATATACATTTGCAGAACAGCTTTAGAACCAGTTTTCATCATATTGCATGAATTCCCAGGTTCCACTGAGATTAGAACTCAGATCACTGGATTAAGAGTGAATTGCTCACATTTCCACTATTTACACATGCTCTTTTACTGTTTTCAAAAGAAAATCCAGCCAGTTTCATTGGTCATGTGGTTCTATGGTGTATTGGTTAGCACTCTGGACTCTGAATCCAGTGATCTGAGTTCAAATCTCAGTGGAACCTGAGAATTATTTTTAGCATAGCGGTTTTTTCTTTTCTGCTCACACTCAATTTGCCAATGCACATGGTTTAACATAAAAAGAGAAAGTTAAAATCCACATGGTAAAAATATCTATATATGAATAAAGTTTAACTCAAAAGTTAAACTTGACTTCATGAAGCAAAACTCATATCATCTATGTCACACCAAGCAATCGTACTGTATGACTTGTGCCAATGTTCGCATGACACTTTTTCCAGGTGGTTGAAACTGACCAGGATTTCAAGCCGAAACGGCCTCAAGAAACGACAGCGATTCTTTTCCTGAATCACCCTTTTTAGTGTTTTCCAGCATTTTTGTAAACATAGTTTGGTGATGTTTTTCTAAGTATTGTTTTGGGCATCAAATGAGTTTGTTTAAGTTTCTATTTTGCTCGCAAAATGCTGTGAACGTCACTCAGGAACCTTCCAGGGGTCTTTCTAACCTACTCATTGACTTGTATAGCAAGTATAAAGCAAGCAAAATATACCTGAAAAATGATATGCTCACTTCTGTTAACCGCTTGGCGTTTTGGGAAACTTAATGAGGTTAAAAGACGCTCAATACCTGATCATATGAACAGCAAGTCTTTTTGCATGGAAATGAATCTGTTCAAACTATTGAGCATTTTCAAAGCCTTTTTCAGGAGGTGTTTGGAACAAAGTCACTCTAAATCCGCCTATGAATATTAATAAACCTTGAACTGTAAAAGGTTCCAATTGATGATACCTTTAAATCAGATTTTTACATTTCAGTGAGGCCTGGAATTTTGTTTTCAATTGAAATCTTCCATTTTCTGAAATGTCTTCCAGAAGGATAATCACGGATATTGATCATGGTGCTATAAGAAAAGGTGTGAAACTCATAAGAATGAAACAGTGTCTTAGTAGTTGTGGCTGAGTGGTTAAGGCGATGGACTAGAAATCTATGGGGATCTTCCAGCGTAGGTTCAAATCCTGCCATCTATCTTTACCTTCATGTAACATTTTGACGAATTATCTAAGTAGATCAATTTTCACATTCCCAAGTCTATCCCCCACAGAAATGGTCTGTAATCTATGGATTGTATTTGTAGAACCAGCTTAACAGCATCTGTCGATCTTCTTTTGATTAGTCAGCCAGGTGAGATGTCACTTGTGCATCACACCACCATTCAAACAAAGCTCAGAGGGTGCCATCAGGTATGTGGTGCAAATCCTCCTTTTTTCCAGCGAACACAGACCACTGCCGTGGCTGATGGACTGGGATATGAACTTTGATTTGCACCAACTCTACTTGAATTATCTTTCCGATGGAACCTTTTAGCACACCATGAAAAATCTTTAGTGACTTCTGGATGAGCAGAAGTTTTGCAATTTCTTTTTTTCTCACCCTTTTTCCAGCTGATAGATCCAGCACGCTAATTATTAGCCAGATTTCATCAACATTTTAAAACTGTCTTTGTTGTGATATCATGGAACTTTAAGCACACTTGTGGAATAAAAAGGGAGGAGATATTAATTTACCAATGTGTGTTAGATATACATTTGCGGAACAGCTTTAGAACTAGTTTTCATCATAATGCATGAATTCCCAGGTTCCACTGAGATTAGAACTCAGATCACTGGATTAAGAGTGAATTGCTCACATTTCCACTATTTACACATGCTCTTTTACTGTTTTCAAAAGAAAATCCAGCCAGTTTTGTTGGTCATGTGGTTCTATGGTGTAATGGTTTGCACTCTGGACTCTGAATCCAGTGATCTGAGTTCAAATCTCAGTGGAACCTGAGAAATACTTTTAGCATAGCGGTTTTATCTTTTCTGCTCACACTCAATTTGCCAACGCACATGGTTTAACATAAAAAGAGAAAGTTAAAATCCACATGGCAAAAAGATCTATCTATCAAGAAAGTTTAACTCAAAAGTTAAACTTGACTTCATGAAGCAAAATTCATATCATCTATGTCACACCAAGCAATTGTAATCTATGACTTGTGCCAATGTTCGCATGACACTTTTTCCAGGTGGTTGAAACTGACCAGGATTTCAAGCCGAAACGGCCTCAAGAAACGACAGCGATTCTTTTCCTGAATCACCCTTTTTAGTGTTTTCCAGCATTTTTGTAAACATAGTTTGGTGATGTTTTTCTAAGTATTGTTTTTGGCATCAAATGAGTTTGTTTAAGTTTCTTTTTTGCTCGCAAAATGCTGTGAACATCACTCAGGAACCTTCCAGGGGTCTTTCTAACCTACTCATTGACTTGTATAGCAAGTATAAAGCAAGCAAAATATACCTGAAAAATGATATGCTCACTTCGGTTAACAGCTTGGCGTTTTGGGAAACTTAATGAGGTTAAAAGACGCTCAATACCTGATCATATGAACAGCAAGTCTTTTTGCATGGAAATGAATCTGTTCAAACTATTGAGCATTTTCAAAGCCTTTTTCAGGAGGTGTTTGGAACAAAGTCACTCTAAATCCGCCTTATGAATTTTAATAAACCTTGAACTGTAAAAGGTTCCAATTGATGATACCTTTAAATCAGATTTTTACATTTCAGTGAGGCCTGGAATTTTGTTTCCAATTGAAATCTTCCATTTTCTGAAATGTCTTCCAGAAGGATAATCACTGATATTGATCATGGTGCTATAAGAAAAGGTGTGAAACTCATAAGAATTAAACAGTGTCTGAGTAGTTGAGGCCGAGTGGTTAAGGAGATGGACTAGAAATCCATTGGGGTCTTCCCGCGTAGGTTCAAATCCTGCCAACTACATTTAACTTCATGTAACATTTTGACGAATTATCTGAGTAGATCAATTTCCACATTCCCAAGTCTATCCCCCACAGAAATGGTCTGTAATCTATGGATTGTATTTGTAGAACCAGCTTAACAGCATCTGTAGATGTTCTTTTGATTAGTCAGCCGGGTGAGATGTCACTTGTGCATCACACCACCAATCAAACAAAGCTCAGAGGGTGCCATCAGGTATGTGGTGCAAATCCTCCTTTTCTCCAGCGAACACAGACCACTGCCGTGGCTGATGGACTGGGATATTAACTTTGATTTGCACCAACTCTACTTGAATTATCTTTCCGATGGAACCTTTTAGCACACCATGAAAAATCTTTAGTGACTTCTGGATGAGCAGAAGTTTTGCAATTTCTTTTTTTCTCACCCTTTTTCCAGCTGATAGATCCAGCACGCTAATTATTAGCCAGATTTCATCAACATTTTAAAACTGTCCTTGTTGTGATATCATGGAACTTTAAGCACACTTGTGGAATAAAAAGGGAGGAGATATTAATTCAGCATTTTGTGTTAGATATACATTTGCGGAACAGCTTTAGAACCAGTTTTCATCATAATGCATGAATTCCCAGGTTCCACTGAGATTAGAACTCAGATCACTGGATTAAGAGTGAATTTCTCACATTTCCACTATTTACACATGCTCTTTTACTGTTTTCAAAAGAAAATCCAGCCAGCTTCGTTGGTCGTGTGGTTCCATGGTGTAATGGTTAGCACTTTGGACTCTGAATCCAACAATCTGAGTTCAAATCTCAGTGGAACCTGAGAAATTCTTTGTGCATAATTGTTTTATCTTTTCTGCTCACACTCAATTTGCCAATGCACATGGTTTAACATAAAAAGAGAAAGTTAAAATGCACATGGCAAAAAGATCTATTTATCAAGAAAGTTTAACTCAAAAGTTAAACTTGACTTCATGAAGCAAAATTCATATCATCTATGTCACACCAAGCAATCGTAATCTATGACTTGTGCCAATGTTCGCATGACACTTTTTCCAGGTGGTTGACACTGACCAGGATTTCAAGCCGAAACGGCCTCAAGAAACGACAGCGATTCTTTTCCTGAATCACCCTTTTTAGTGTTTTCCAGCATTTTTGTAAACATAGTTTGGTGATGTTTTTCTAAGTATTGTTTTGGGCATCAAATGAGTTTGTTTAAGTTTCTTTTTTGCTCGCAAAATGCTGTGAACGTCACTCAGGAACCTTCCAGGGATCTTTCTAACCTACTCATTGACTTGTATAGCAAGTATAAAGCAAGCAAAATATACCTGAAAAATGATATGCTCACTTCTGTTAACCGCTTGGCGTTTTGGGAAACTTAATGAGGTTAAAAGACGCTCAATACCTGATCATATGAACAGCAAGTCTTTTTGCATGGAAATGAATCTGTTCAAACTATTGAGCATTTTCAAAGCCTTTTTCAGGAGGTGTTTGGAACAAAGTCACTCTAAATCCGCCTTATGAATTTTAATAAACCTTGAACTGTAAAAGGTTCCAATTGATGATACCTTTAAATCAGATTTTTACATTTCAGTGAGGCCTGGAATTTTGTTTCCAATTGAAATCTTCCATTTTCTGAAATGTCTTCCAGAAGGATAATCACTGATATTGATCATGGTGCTATAAGAAAAGGTGTGAAACTCATAAGAATGAAACAGTGTCTGAGTAGTTGTGGCCGAGTGGTTAAGGCGATGGACTAGAAATCCATTGGGGTCTTCCCGCATAGGTTCAAATCCTGCCAACGACGTTTAACTTCATGTAACATTTTGACGAATTATTTAAGTAGATCAATTTTCACATTCCCAAGTCTATCCCCCACAGAAATGGTCTGTAATCTATGGATTGTATTTGTAGAACCAGCTTAACAGCTTCTGTCGATCTTCTTTTGATTAGTCAGCCAGGTGAGATGTCACTTGTGCATCACACCACCAATCAAACAAAGCTCAGAGGGTGCCATCAGGTATGTGGTGCAAATCCTCCTTTTTTCCAGCGAACACAGACCACTGCCGTGGCTGATGGACTGGGATATGAACTTTGATTTGCACCAACTCTACTTGAATTATCTTTCCGATGGAACCTTTTAGCACACCATGAAAAATCTTTAGTGACTTCTGGATGAGCAGAAGTTTTGCAATTTCTTTTTTTCTCACCCTTTTTCCAGCTGATAGATCCAGAACGCTAATTATTAGCCAGATTTCATCAACATTTTAAAACTGTCTTTGTTGTGATATCATGGAACTTTAAGCACACTTGTGGAATAAAAAGGGAGGAGATATTAATTTACCAATGTGTGTTAGATATACATTTGCGGAACAGCTTTAGAACTAGTTTTCATCATAATGCATGAATTCCCAGGTTCCACTGAGATTAGAACTCAGATCACTGGATTAAGAGTGAATTGCTCACATTTCCACTATTTACACATGCTCTTTTACTGTTTTCAAAAGAAAATCCAGCCAGTTTTGTTGGTCATGTGGTTCTATGGTGTAATGGTTTGCACTCTGGACTCTGAATCCAGTGATCTGAGTTCAAATCTCAGTGGAACCTGAGAAATACTTTTAGCATAGCGGTTTTATCTTTTCTGCTCACACTCAATTTGCCAACGCACATGGTTTAACATAAAAAGAGAAAGTTAAAATCCACATGGCAAAAAGATCTATCTATCAAGAAAGTTTAACTCAAAAGTTAAACTTGACTTCATGAAGCAAAATTCATATCATCTATGTCACACCAAGCAATCGTAATCTATGACTTGTGCCAATGTTCGCATGACACTTTTTCCAGGTGGTTGAAACTGACCAGGATTTCAAGCCGAAACGGCCTCAAGAAACGACAGCGATTCTTTTCCTGAATCACCCTTTTTAGTGTTTTCCAGCATTTTTGTAAACATAGTTTGGTGATGTTTTTCTAAGTATTGTTTTTGGCATCAAATGAGTTTGTTTAAGTTTCATTTTTGCTCGCAAAATGCTGTGAACATCACTCAGGAACCTTCCAGGGGTCTTTCTAACCTACTCATTGACTTGTATAGCAAGTATAAAGCAAGCAAAATATACCTGAAAAATTATATGCTCACTTCGGTTAACAGCTTGGCGTTTTGGGAAACTTAATGAGGTTAAAAGACGCTCAATACCTGATCATATGAACAGCAAGTCTTTTTGCATGGAAATGAATCTGTTCAAACTATTGAGCATTTTCAAAGCCTTTTTCAGGAGGTGTTTGGAACAAAGTCACTATAAATCCGCCTTATGAATTTTAATAAACCTTGAACTGTAAAAGGTTCCAATTGATGATACCTTTAAATCAGATTTTTACATTTCAGTGAGGCCTGGAATTTTGTTTCCAATTGAAATCTTCCATTTTCTGAAATGTCTTCCAGAAGGATAATCACTGATATTGATCATGGTGCTATAAGAAAAGGTGTGAAACTCATAAGAATGAAACAGTGTCTGAGTAGTTGTGGCCGAGTGGTTAAGGCGATGGACTAGAAATCCATTGGGGTCTTCATGCGTAGGTTCAAATCCTGCCAACTACATTTAACTTCATGTGACATTTTGACGAATTATCTGAGTAGATCAATTTCCACATTCCCAAGTCTATCCCCCAGAGAAATGGTCTGTAATCTATGGATTGTATTTGTAGAACCAGCTTAACAGCATCTGTAGATCTTCTTTTGATTAGTCAGCCGGGTGAGATGTCACTTGTGCATCACACCACCAATCAAACAAAGCTCAGAGGGTGCCATCAGGTATGTGGTGCAAATCCTCCTTTTTTCCAGCCAACACAGACCACTGCCGTGGCTGATGGACTGGGATATGAACTTTGATTTGCACCAACTCTACTTGAATTATCTTTCCGATGGAACCTTTTAGCACACCATGAAAAATCTTTAGTGACTTCTGGATGAGCAGAAGTTTTGCAATTTCTTTTTTTCCCACCCTTTTTCCAGCTGATAGATCCAGCACGATAATTATTAGCCAGATTTCATCAACATTTTAAACTGTCCTTGTTGTGATATCATGGAACTTTAAGCACACTTGTGGAATAAAAAGGGAGGAGATATAAATTTAGCAATGTGTGTTAGATATACATTTGCGGAACAGCTTTAGAACCAGTTTTCATCATAATGCATGAATTCCCAGGTTCCACTGAGATTAGAACTCAGATCACTGGATTAAGAGTGAATTTCTCACATTTCCACTTTTTACACATGCTCTTTTACTGTTTTCAAAAGAAAATCCAGCCAGCTTCATTGGTCATGTGGTTCTATGGTGTAATGGTTAGCACTCTGGACTCTGAATCCAGTGATCTGAGTTCAAATCTCAGTGGAACCTGAGAATTTCTGTGTGCATAGCGGTTTTATCTTTTCTGCTCACACTCAATTTGCCAATGCACATGGTTTAACATAAGAAGAGAAAGTTAAAATCCACATGGCAAAAAGATCTATCTATCAAGAAAGTTTAACTCAAAAGTTAAACTTGACTTTATGAAGCAAAACTCATATCATCTATGTCACACCAAGCAATCGTACTCTATGACTTGTGCCAATGTTCTCGTGACACTTTTTCCAGGTGGTTGAAACTGACCAGGATTTCAAGCCGAAACGGCCTCAAGAAACGACAGCGATTCTTTTCCTGAATCACCCTTTTTAGTGTTTTCCAGCATTTTTGTAAACATAGTTTGGTGATGTTTTTCTAAGTATTGTTTTGGGCATCAAATGAGTTTGTTTAAGTTTCTTTTTTGCTCGCAAAATGCTGTGAACGTCACTCAGGAACCTTCCAGGGGTCTTTCTAACCTACTCATTGACTTGTATAGCAAGTATAAAGCAAGCAAAATATACCTGAAAAATTATATGCTCACTTCTGTTAACCGCTTGGCGTTTTGGGAAACTTAATGAGGTTAAAAGACGCTCAATACCTGATCATATGAACAGCAAGACTTTTTGCATGTAAATGAATCTGTTCAAACTGTTGAGCATTTTCAAAGCCTTTTTCAGGAGGTGTTTGGAACAAAGTCACTCTAAATCCGCCTTATGAATTTTAATAAACCTTGAACTGTAAAAGGTTCCAATTGATGATACCTTTAAATCAGATTTTTACATTTCAGTGAGGCCTGGAATTTTGTTTCCAATTGAAATCTTCCATTTTCTGAAATGTCTTCCAGAAGGATAATCACTGATATTGATCATGGTGCTATAAGAAAAGGTGTGAAACTCATAAGAATGAAACAGTGTCTGAGTAGTTGTGGCCGAGTGGTTAAGGCGATGGACTAGAAATCCATTGGGGCCTTCCCGCGTAGGATCACTTCCTGCCAACTACGTTTAACTTCATGTACCATTTTGACGAATTATCTGAGTAGATCAATTTCCACATTCCCAAGTCTATCCCCCACAGAAATGGTCTGTAATCTATGCATTGTATTTGTAGAACCAGCTTAACAGCATCTGTAGATCTTCTTTTGATTAGTCAGCCGGGTGAGATGTCACTTGTGCATCACACCACCAATCAAACAAAGCTCAGAGGGTGCCATCAGGTATGTGGTGCAAATCCTCCTTTTTTCCAGCGAACACAGACCACTGCCGTGGCTGATGGACTGGGATATGAACTTTGATTTGCACCAACTCTACTTGAATTATCTTTCCGATGGAACCTTTTAGCACACCATGAAAAATCTTTAGTGACTTCTGGATGAGCAGAAGTTTTGCAATTTCTTTTTTTCTCACCCTTTTTCCAGCTGATACATCCAGCACGCTAATTATTAGCCAGATTTCATCAACATTTTAAAACTGTCCTTGTTGTGATATCATGGAACTTTAAGCACACTTGTGGAATAAAAAGGGAGGAGATATTAATTTACCAATGTGTGTTAGATATACATTTGCGGAACAGCTTTAGAACCAGTTTTCATCATAATGCATGAATTCCCAGGTTCCACTGAGATTAGAACTCAGATCACTGGATTAAGAGTGAATTTCTCACATTTCCACTATTTACACATGCTCTTTTACTGTTTTCAAAAGAAAATCCAGCCAGCTTTATGGGTCATGTGGTTCCATGGTGTAATGGTTAGCACTTTCTACTCTGAATCCAACGATCTGAGTTCAAACCTCAGTGAAACCTGAGAAATTCTTTGTGCATACCAGTTTTATCTTTTCTGCTCACACTCAATTTGCCAATGCACATGGTTTAACATAAAAAGAGAAAGTTAACCCCTTAATAACATCTGACATACTAATACGCGTCTGTGCCCTGGGACTTAAGAGCCAGACCCGTATTAGTACGTCATCGCGATCGCGCGCGCACACAGGCTGTGCGGGCGCGATCGCCGCCGGGTGTCAGCTGATTGTCACAGCTGACACCCGGTACTATGTGCAGGGAGCGGTCACGCACCGCTCCCAGCACATTAACCCCCGCGATGCTGCGATCGAAGTCGATCGAAGTCGATCGCGGCATTGCGGGGGCAAGGGGAGGTGATCGGCGATACTCACCTCCTCTTCCGGCTTCCAGCGCAGTCTGCAAAGGCTTCCCGGGTGTTGCCATGACGACCCGATGTCGTCATGACAACATCCGGGTCACCAGAGAGCAGGAAGATTGCTTGGACATGCGCAGTGCATCTCCAAGCAATCTTCACACTGTGCACTTCTGACAGCCTTCATGGCATAGGGATGGTGCTCCATTCCTGTGCCATGCAGGCGATCAGAAAAAAAAAAGTGAAAGTCCCAGAGTGGGACAAAGTAATAAAGTGTATAAACTGTGTGAAAGTGGAAAAAAAAAAAAAAAAAATGTGCAAAAATATTATAAAAAAATAAAAAAAATAATACACCAAAAATAAAAATATAATGTACCCATCAATAAATATTATTATAAAAAAAATAAAAAAAAACAATAAAAGTACACATATTTGGTATCGCCGCGTCCGGAACAACCTGACCTATAAAACTGTCCCACTAGTTAACCCCTTCA
Source organism: Phyllobates terribilis (assembly GCF_046119375.1). Taxonomy (NCBI): domain Eukaryota; kingdom Metazoa; phylum Chordata; class Amphibia; order Anura; family Dendrobatidae; genus Phyllobates; species Phyllobates terribilis. The sequence goes on along the minus strand of NW_027362773.1, from coordinate 184,011,254 downwards.
GTGAACATGGTAAAAAAAAAAAAAAAAAAAAACAAGCAAAAAACAATGCTTTATCACCATACCATCAAACAAAAAGTGGAATAACACGCGATCAAAAAGACGCATATAAATAAAAATGATACCGCTGAAAACGTCATCTCGTCCTGCAAAAAAGAAGCTGCCATATAGCTCCATCAGCCGAAAAATAAAAAAGTTATAGCTCTCAGAATAAAGCGATACTAAAAAATATTTTTTTCTATAAAATAGCTTTTATTGTGTATAAGCGCCAAAACATAGAAAAATGATACAAATGTGGTACCGCTGTAAACGTACTGACCCGAAGAGTAAAGCTGCCTCATCAATTTTACCACACGCGGAACAGAATAAAAAAAAAAAAAAAAAAACAATTCCTGAATTGTTGGTTTTTGTTTATTCTGCCTCCCAAAAATCGGAATAGAAAGCGATCAAAAAATGTCACGTGCCTGAAAATGGCACCAATAACAACGTCGAGTCATCCCGCAAAAAACGAGCCGTCACATGACTGTCTGCCAAAATCTGGAAAAATTATAGCTCTCATAATATGGCGATGCAAAAACTAGATTTTACAAAAAATGCGTCTTTTAGTGTGTGACAGCTGTCAGTCATAAAAACCATATATGATTCTGGCATTGCTGTAATCACACCGACCCGAAGAATAAAGTCGTCTAATCACTTATACCGCACAAGGAACGGCGTCAAAAATAAACTCTTGAGTTAGGATTGGGCTAGGGTTAGGGCTGGGTTTGGGGCTAGGGTTGTGCTGGGGCTAGGGTTGTGCTGGGGCTAGGGTTGTGCTGGGGCTAGGGTTGTGCTGGGGCTAGGGTTGTGCTAGGGTTAGGGCTGGGGTTGGGATTTTTTTCAAAAGTAAGAAAAAAAGATGACGATATGGCGACTAGTGTTGAGAGCAAGTGCTCGCTACTTGATTTTGCATCGGGTGCTCTGGTATGCATTTAGTATCATGGGTATTTGAGTGACATGCTCGAGTCTCTGCCCCATATGCTTTGCGGCCAAAAAACTTTACGGGGATTGCCTGCCATGCACGAGCGATCCCCGCATGTTTTTTTTTGGGTGTATAATAACCGTGAAACATGCGGAGCAGGGACTCGAGCATGTCACTCGAGCACACGCTGTACATGGTGCATACCTGAGTACCCGATGCAAACTCAGGTAGCGAGCACTTGCGCTCAAGAATAATGACAACTTATTCAATATGATGACCTAATGTAAACAAATAATGTGCCGTACCTCTGGGTTCAAAATGTTCACTATACACCTTAATAAAATCATTGAGGGGTATAGTTTCCAAAATGGGGACACTTGTGGGGGAGCTCCACTGTTTAGGCACATCACGGGCTCTCCAAACGCGACATGGTGTCCGCTAACAAATTGAATGGAAAATCGGCTCAAATTGTTAGCGGACGCCATGTTGCGTTTGGAGAGCCCCTGTGTGCCCAAACATTGGAGCTCCCCCACAAGTGACCCCATTTTGGAAACTAGACCCCCCAAGGCACCTCTCTAGATGCATAGTGAGCACTTAGAACCCCCAGGTGCTTCACAAATTGATTCGTAAAAATGAAAAAGTGAAAATAAAACACTTTTTCATTTTTATGAATCAATTTGTGAAGCACCTGGGGTTCCAAGTGCTCACTATGAATCTAGATAGGTGCCTTGGGGGTCTAGTTTCAAAAATGGGGTCACTTGTGGGGGAGCTCCAATGTTTGGGCACACAGGGACTCTCTAAATGCAACATGGTATCCGCTAACAAATTGAATGGAAAATCGGCTCAAATTGTTAGCGGACACCACATTGCGTTTGGAGAGCCCCTCTGTGCCCAAACTTTGGAGCTCCCCAACAAGTGACCCCATTTTGGAAACTAGACCCCCCAAGGCACCTTTCTAGATGCATAGTGAGCACTTGGAACCCCCAGGTGCTTCACAAATTGATTCGTAAAAATGAAAAAGTGAAAAAAAAAACACTTTTTCATTTTATGAATCAATTTGTGGAGCACTTGGGGTTCCAAGTGCTCACTATGAATCTAGATAGGTGCCTTGGGGGGTCTAGTTTCCAAAATGGGGTCACTTGTGGGGGAGATCCAATGTTTGGGCACACAGGGACTCTCCAAATGCAACATGATATCCGCTAACAAATTGTCGGCTCAAATTGTTAGCGGATATCATGTTGCATTTGGAGAGTCCCTGTGTGCCCAAACATTGGAGCTCCTCCACAAGTGACCCCATTTTGGAAACTAGACCCCCCAAGGCACCTATCTAGATGCATAGTGAGCACTTGGAACCCCTAGGTGCTTCACAAATTAATTCGTAAAAATGAAAAAGTGTTTTTTTTTTCACTTTTTCATTATTACGAATCAATTTGTGAAGCACCTGGGGGTTCCAAGTGCTCACTATGCATCTAGAAAGGTGCCTTGGGGGGTCTAGTTTCCAAAATGGGGTCACTTGTGGGGGAGCTCCAAAGTTTGGGCACAGAGGGGCTCTCCAAACGCAATGTGGCGTCCGCTAACAATTTGAGCCGATTTTCCATTCAATTTGTTAGCGGATAACATGTTGCATTTAGAGAGTCCCTGTGTGCCCAAACATTGGAGCTCCCCCACAAGTGACCCCATTTTGGAAACTAGACCCCCCAAGGCACCTATCTAGATGCATAGTGAGCACTTGGAACCCCTAGGTGCTTCACAAATTGATTCGTAAAAATGAAAAAGTGTTTTTTTTTTCACTTTTTCATTATTACGAATCAATTTGTGAAGCACCTGGGGGTTCCAAGTGCTCACTATGCATCTAGAAAGGTGCCTTGGGGGCTCTAGTTTCCAAAATGGGGTCACTTGTGGGGGAGCTCCAAAGTTTGGGCACAGAGGGGCTCTCCAAACGCAATGTGGTGTCCGCTAACAATTTGAGCCGATTTTCCATTCAATTTGTTAGCGGATACCATGTTGCATTTAGAGAGTCCCTGTGTGCCCAAACATTGGAGCTCTCCCACAAGTGACCCCATTTTGGAAACTAGACCCCCCAAGGCACCTATCTAGATGCATAGTGAGCAGTTGGAACCCCCAGGTGCTTCACAAATTGATTCATAAAAATGAAAAAGTGTTTTTTTTTTCACTTTTTCATTGTTACGAATCAATTTGTGAAGCACCTGGGGGTTCCAAGTGCTCACTATGCATCTAGATAGGTGCCTTGGGGGGTCTAGTTTCCAAAATGGGGTCACTTGTGGGGGAGCTCCAATGTTTGGGCACACAGCAGCTCTCCAAACGCAACATGGTGTCGCTAACAATTTGAGCCAATTTTGCGTTAAATTTGTTAGCGGACACCATGTTGCATTTAGACAGCCGCTGTGTGACCAAATATTGGAGCTCCCCCACAAGTGACCCCATTTTGGAAACTAGACCACCCAAGGCACCTATCTAGATGCATAGTGAGCACTTGGAACTCTCAGGTGCTTCACAAATTGATTCATACAAATGAAAAAGTGTTTTTTTTTTCACTTTTTCATTGTTACGAATCAATTTGTGAAGCACCTGGGGGTTCCAAGTGCTCACTATGCATCTAGATAGGTGCCTTGGGGGGTCTAGTTTCCAAAATGGGGTCACTTGTGGGGGAGCTCCAATGTTTGGGCACACAGGGACTCTCTAAATGCAACATGGTGTCCTCTAACAAATTTAACGGAAAATCGGCTCAAATTGTTAGCGACACCATGTTGCGTTTGGAGAGCCGCTGTGTGCCCAAACATTGGAGCTCCCCCACAAGTGACCCCATTTTGGAAACTAGTCCCCCCAAGGCACCTATCTACATGCATTGTGAGCACTTGGAACCCTCAGGTGCTTCACAAATTGATTCATAAAAATTAAAAAGTGTTTTTTTTTTTCACTTTTTCATTGTTACGAATCAATTTGTGAAGCACCTGGGGGTTCCAAGTGCTCACTATGCATCTAGAAAGGTGCCTTGGGGGGTCTAGTTTCCAAAATGGGGTCACTTGTGGGGGAGCTCCAAAGTTTGGGCACACATGGGCTCTCCAAACACAACATGGCGTCCGCTAATTATTCATGCAAATTTTACAATCAAAAAGTCAAATGGCGCTCCTTCCCTTCCGAGCCCTGCCGTGCGCCCAAACAGTATTTTTTCCCCAAATATTGGGTATCTGCGTGCCAAGGGGAAATTGCACAACAAATTTTGGGGTCCATTTTTTCTTGTTACCCCTGTGAAAATAAAAAAAATTGGGTCTAAAGTAACATTTTTGTGAAAAAAGTTAAATGTTCATTTTTTTCTTCCACATTCAAAAAATTCCTGTGAAGCACCTGAAGGGTTAATAAAGTTCTTGAATGTGGTTTTGAGCACCTTGAGGGGTGCAGTTTTTAGAATGGTGTCACTTTTGGGTATTTGCTGTCATAAAGACCTCTCAAAGTGACTTCAAATGTGATGTGGTCCCTAAAAAAATGGTTTTGTAAATTTTGTTGGAAAAATGAGAAATCGCTGGTCAACTTTTAACACTTATAGCTCCCTAACAAAAAAAAATTTTGGTTCCAAAATTGTGCTGATGTAAAGTAGACATGTGGGAAATGTTATTTATTAACTCTTTTGTGTGACATATCGCTCTGATTTCAGGGCTTAAAAATTCAAATTTTGAAAATTGCAAAATTTTCAAAATTTTCGCCAAATTTCCGTTTTTTTCACAAATAAACGCAAGTGATATCGAAGAAATTTTTCCACAATCATGAAGTACAATATGTCACGAAAAAAAAATCTCAGAATCAGGGGGATCCGTTGAAGCGTTCCAGAGTAATTACCTCATAAAGTGACAGTGGTCAGAATTGTAAAAATTGGCCCGGTCATTAACGTGCAAACCACCCGCGGGGCTTAAGGGGTTAAAATCCACATGGCAAAAAGATCTATCTATCAAGAAAGTTTAACTCAAAAGTTAAACTTGACTACATGAAGCAAAACTCATATCATCTATGTCACACCAAGCAATCGTACTCTATGACTTGTGCCAATGTTCGCATGACACTTTTTCCAGGTGGTTGAAACTGACCAGGATTTCAAGCCGAAACGGCCTCAAGAAACGACAGCGATTCTTTTCCAGAATCACTCTTTTTAGTGTTTTCCAGCATTTTTGTAAACATAGTTTGGTGATGTTTTTCTAAGTATTGTTTTGGGCATCAAATGAGTTTGCTTAAGTTTCTTTTTTGCTCGGAAAATGCTGTGAACGTCACTCAGGAACCTTCCAGGGGTCTTTCTAACCTACTCATTGACTTGTATAGCAAGTATAAAGCAAGCAAAATATACCTGAAAAATGATATGCTCACTTCTGTTAACCGCTTGGCATTTTGGGAAACTTAATGAGGTTAAAAGACGCTCAATACCTGATCATATGATCTGCAAGTCTATTGGCATGGAAATGAATCTGTTCAAACTATTGAGCATTTTCAAAGCCTTTTTCAGGAGGTGTTTGGAACAAAGTCACTCTAAATCCGCCTTATGAATATTAATAAACCTTGAACTGTAAAAGGTTCCAATTGATGATACCTTTAAATCAGATTTTTACATTTCAGTGAGGCCTGGAATTTTGTTTCCAATTGAAATCTTCCATTTTCTGAAATGTCTTCCAGAAGGATAATCACTGATATTGATCATGGTGCTATAAGAAAAGGTGTGAAACTCATAAGAATGAAACAGTGTCTGAGTAGTTGTGGCCGAGTGGTTAAGGCGATGCACTAGAAATCCATTGGGGTCTTCCCGCGTAGGTTCAAATCCTGCCAACTACGTTTAACTTCATGTAACATTTTGACGAATTATCTGAGTAGATCAATTTACACATTCCCAAGTCTATCCCCCACAGAAATGGTCTGTAATCTATGGATTGTATTTGTAGAACCAGCTTAACAGCATCTGTAGATCTTCTTTTGATTAGTCAGACGGGTGAGATGTCACTTGTGCATCACACCACCAATCAAACAAAGCTCAGAGGGTGCCATCAGGTATGTGGTGCAAATCCTCCTTTTTTCCAGCCAACACAGACCACTGCCGTGGCTGATGGACTGGGATATGAACTTTGATTTGCAACAACTCTACTTGAATTATCTTTCCGATGGAACCTTTTAGCACACCATGAAAAATCTTTAGTGACTTTTGGATGAGCAGAAGTTTTGCAATTTCTTTTTTTCTCACCCTTTTTCCAGCTGATAGATCCAGCACGCTAATTATTAGCCAGATTTCATCAACATTTTAAAACTGTCTTTGTTGTGATATCATGGAACTTTAAGCACACTTGTGGAATAAAAAGGGAGGAGATATTAATTTACCAATGTGTGTTAGATATACATTTGCGGAACAGCTTTAGAACCTGTTTTCATCATAATGCATGAATTCCCAGGTTCCACTGAGATTAGAACTCAGATCACTGGATTAAGAGTGAATTTCTCACATTTCCACTATTTACACATGCTCTTTTACTGTTTTCAAAAGAAAATCCAGCCAGCTTTATGTGTCATGTGGTTCTATGGTGTAATGGTTAGCACTCTGGACTCTGAATCCAGTGATCTGAGTTCAAATCTCAGTGGAACCTGAGAAATTCTGTGTGCATTGTGGTTTTATCTTTTCTGCTCACACTCAATTTGCCAATGCACATGGTTTAACATAAAAAGAGAAAGTTAAAATCCACATGGCAAAAAGATCTATCTATCAAGAAAGTTTAACTCAAAAGTTAAACTTGACTTCATGAAGCAAAACTCATATCATCTATGTCACACCAAGCAATCGTACTCTATGACTTGTGCCAATGTTCGCATGACACTTTTTCCAGGTGGTTGAAACAGGCCAGGATTTCAAGCCGAAACGGCCTCAAGAAACGACAGCGATTCTTTTCCTGAATCACCCTTTTTAGTGTTTTCCAGCATTTTTGTAAACATAGTTTGGTGATGTTTTTCTAAGTATTGTTTTGGGCATCAAATGAGGTTGTTTAAGTTTCTTTTTTGCTCGCAAAATGCTGTGAACGTCACTCAGGAACCTTCCAGGGGTCTTTCTAACCTACTCATTGACTTGTATAGCAAGTATAAAGCAAGCAAAATATACCTGAAAAATGATATGCTCACTTCTGTTCAGAGATGAGCGTTGTTCTACTCGAACTGTTCGCCAATCTCAAATTCGAGCTGTTTTGGGCGGTGTTCGAGCCGTTCGGCGAACACGAACAATTTGAGAAAAATTCGGCTGTTCGAGGTTATGTTCGATAACTGTTCGTGCACCAAAATCATAACTGGATTTTTTCTCAGTAATGATGAAAATTAATGTTAATACGCAGTTTGAGTGTACAGCGGGGTGGGGGGAGGGGCAGGGGATGGATCTCTGCAGGAACAATGAAGATCTCCATTTTTTTTTCTCTTTCCCGCATTTACAGTGGGGAGGTGCAATCTGTCAGCCTATCAGCAGCGCACACACGGAGCGAAGTGCTTTTTTTCACACAAGCAAGGGCATGTGTCATTGGCAGTGTATGTCACATGTCCTTGCCCTATAAGACCAAGCCATTTTCCCCGTCGCCACCATTTTCTCACTGCTGCAGCTGCGTGTTAGACGGCACCGCTGTTGCTGTGTGCGCTATACCTTGTTAATTTCAAGCCAATTTTCGCACAAATATACAGATAGCTTGGGAGTAGGGAATAGTTGTGATTGCAGTCCTTTTAAGGACTAGGTTACAGCATTTCCTACGACTTTTATCAGGCAGGTCTGTGCTCTTAAATAGATAGGTTGTGGGAGTAAAGACTAATTGTAATTGGAGTCCTTTTCAGGACTAGGTTACATCAGTTCCTATCAGTTTTTGCCAGGCAGGTCTGTGCCAGTGCTGTGCAAGTTTTTTTCACAGCATTTGGCTGAATCTAGCAATCCTTTTTGGCCTATTGCAGAGTGTGTTAGTCAGTGGAGTAGCCTATCTGTGTTGCAAGATAAACCACATGTGTATAGAATACCAATTTTTTTACTGCACCTAGTGAAGTAAAATCTTTTGGGCATAGCATCATTCTATTAGTCCATCTATACTGACCTCCATCAGGTTGCAAACTGAATCTAATTTTTTTTCTGCATCTAGCTCTGAAAAAATATTGGGCTTCTAGCTGTGTGTGGGTCTTGTTCTATTAATCCATCTATACTGACCTCCATCAGGTTGCAAACTGAATATATTTTTTTCTGCATCTACCTCTGAAAAAATATTGGGCTTCTAGCTGTGTGTGGGACTTGTTGTATTATTCCATCTATACTGACCTCCATCAGGTTGCAAACTGAATATATTTTTTTCTGCATCTACCTCTGAAAAAATATTGGGCTTCTAGCTGTGTGTGGGTCTTGTTCTATTAATCCATCTATACTGACCTCCATCAGGTTGCAAACTGAATATAATTTTTTTCTGCATCTAGCTCTGAAAAAATATTGGGCTTCTAGCTGTGTGTGGGTCTTGTTCTATTAATCCATCTATACTGACCTCCATCAGGTTGCAAACTGAATATAATTTTTTTCTGCATCTAGCTCTGAAAAAATATTGGGCTTCTAGCTGTGTGTGGGTCTTGTTCTATTAATCCATCTATACTGACCTCCATCAGGTTGCAAACTGAATATAATTTTTTTCTGCATCTAGCTCTGAAAAAATATTGGGCTTCTAGCTGTGTGTGGGTCTTGTTCTATTAATCCATCTATACTGACCTCCATCAGGTTGCAAACTGAATATAATTTTTTTCTGCATCTAGCTCTGAAAAAATATTGGGCTTCTAGCTGTGTGTGGGTCTTGTTCTATTAATCAATCTATACTGACCTCCATCAGGTTGCAAACTGAATATAATTTTTTTCTGCATCTAGCTCTGAAAAAATATTGGGCTTCTAGCTGTGTGTGGGTCTTGTTCTATTAATCCATCTATACTGACCTCCATCAGGTTGCAAACTGAATATAATTTTTTTCTGCATCTAGCTCTGAAAAAATATTGGGCTTCTAGCTGTGTGTGAGTCTTGTTCTATTAATCCATCTATACTGACCTCCATCAGGTTGCAAACTGAATATAATTTTTTTCTGCATCTAGCTCTGAAAAAATATTTAGCCTTCTAGCAGTGTGTGGGACTTGTTCTATTAGTCCACCTATACTGACCTCCATCAGGTTGCCATCTGAATATATTTTTTTCTGCATCTACCTCTGAAAAAATATTGGGCTTCTAGCTGTGTGTGGGACTTGTTGTATTAGTCCATCTATACTGACCTCCATCAGGTTGCAAACTGAATATATTTTTTTCTGCATCTAGCTCTGAAAAAATATTGGGCTTCTAGCTGTGTGTGGGTCTTGTTCTATTAATCCATCTATACTGACCTCCATCAGGTTGCAAACTGAATATAATTTTTTCTGCATCTAGCTCTGAAAAAATATTTGGCCTTCTAGCAGTGTGTGGGACTTGTTCTATTAGTCCACCTATACTGACCTCCATCAGGTTGTAAACTGAATATATTTTTTTCTGCATCTACCTCTGAAAAAATATTGGGCTTCTAGCTGTGTGTGGGACTTGTTGTATTAGTCCATCTATACTGACCTCCATCAGGTTGCAAATTGAATATAATTTTTTTCTGCATCTAACCCAGCCAATAGTTTTGGCCTAATACCACAGTTTGGCCACTCAGCTCTGCTCGGTTACCATCCATTGTTAATTTTGTGCAAACAACTCCAGAGTTGTGAATTAGTTAACCACCAAAATGAGTGGAAAAAGGCCTGCTGCTGGTGGAAAGGGGAATAGGCGTGTTGGGAAGGGGAAAAAAGGTTGTGTCCGTGGGGTAGGTGTTAAAGCAACAGTAACAACTGCAGAAGAAAGACCATCTTCCAGCCAAACTAAAATGTCTACTTCTTTTAGCGGACAATGTGATAAGATCCCTTTCTTACGGCCACGCCAATCGCTACAAATTCCAGATGAGGCACAAAAACAGCAGGTGCTTCAACGGATATCAAGTGCTCCTTTAAGTGGGCTCTCCTCCACATCAACTTCAACATCACAAATACTCCAGTCCTCAAAAGTGTCACCCAAATCGCACTTGCTTCCTCACAGCTCCCAAATCTCCAGCTGCCCGTCTGAGTATGAGGTAGAACAGATGGTTGAGTCTGCAGAGCTGTTTACTCATACTATAGCCTGGGAATCAGAGGTCGACTCCAGCGCTTCTGTGAATCCAGACGAGGAAATGATCTGCACTGATGCCCAGAATCTTTATGAGTCGGATCCAGGACCAGTCGCAGAAGGTTCTGACCATAATGTAGACCCTCATTCCCAAACTGTAACTCCTGTTGGTGGAGACAATGAGGAAGACGATGATAAGACTCAAATACTTGATTGGAGCGAAAACTTTAGTTTTTTGTCAGGGCAGGAACAGGTTGGCTCTGAGGACGACGGGTGTGATAACACACAGGGTGATCATGATGAGGTTGGAGATCCCACTTACTGTCAACCCACAGTCAGCCAAGAGATGAGGTCAGCAGAGGAGGTGGAGGAAGATGCTAGTGACGACGAGGTCAGGTTGCGCCTTCCTGGACAGAGACATAGTACTGGAAGCACGTCAACAACTGCATCCTCAAACACAACTCTACCTCTCACCACAAGTCGTGGTGGCTCTTCAGGTCGCATGGGTGCTAAGCCTTGCATAGCCTGGGCATTTTTTCAGATCGATAAAGATGACCCAACTCGTGTTATCTGTAACATTTGTCAGCAAAAGCTAAGTAGAGGCCAAAAAATACATAGTTTGAGTACTTCATGCATGAACCGGCACATGGACATGAAGCATAAGTTGCAGTGGGAAGCTCAGTGGGCTACAATGCGGCCTAGCCGGCCGAGCCAACCACCGTCTGCCATATCTTGTGCATCCGCGGCCTCTTCATCCTCTGTGACTGGGGGGACAGCAGTCACACCTGTTTTTTGGCGCAGACCTGCCACCTCTTTACCCGCAACAGCCAGCGTGATTGGCAGGTCATCATTTTCTTTGGAGGTGGGAACACCAGCTGGTGTTGAGCGCTGTCCGACATCGATAGCACCACCTTTGGATCAAGGCAACCTAACATGTCCGCCTGCATCTTCCTCACAGACCGGCAGTTTGCCGGGGACACCCTTATCAACCCCGTCTAAGCACAATAGCCAGCCCTCGGTCCCTCAGATGTGGACAAGTAAAAGACCATTTCCTCCTAGCCATGAGAAAGCTAAGAGGTTGAATTTCACCATCTGCAAGCTCTTGGCTACTGAAATGCTGCCTTTCCGCCTGGTGGACACAGAGGATTTTCGAGACCTTATGTCCGTCGCAGTGCCCCAGTACCAGATGCCCAGTCGGCACTACTTCTCAAAGAAAGGTGTGCCTGCGCTCCACCAGCATGTCGCACACAACATCATCGCTTCTTTGAGAAACTCTGTGTGTGACAGGGTGCATTTCACCACAGACACTTGGACGAGTAGGCATGGACAGGGGCGTTACATGTCGCTGACTGGGCACTGGGTAACTATGGTGACAGCAGGACAAGGGGCTGCTGTCCAAGTCTTGCCGTCCCCACGAGTTGTGCGTCAATCCTCTTTATGTCAAAGTTCCTCCACTGCTTCTGCCTCCTCAACCTCCTCTCGGTCTTCCACCTGCACCCAAAGCCTGTCTGGTCATGCCACAAGCTTTCTAACTGCGCAGAAGGGATCCTGCACACCTCCTTACTATGCTGGCAGGAGGGCTCAACGTCATCAGGTGGTTTTTACATTGAAATGTTTGGGAAATGTGAGTCACACAGCTGAGGAGTTGTGGTCAGCTCTGGAGAACCAATTTCATGAATGGTTGTCTCCACTGGACCTGAAACCAGGGAAGGCCGTGTGCGACAATGCTGCAAACCTGGGTGCGGCCCTTCGCCGGGGCAATGTCACACACGTGCCTTGTATGGCTCACGTGTTGAACCTGGTTGTCCAGCAATTTTTAGCCCACTATCCCAGACTAGATGTCCTTCTGCAGAGGGCACGGTCGCTGTGTGCTCACTTCCGCCGTTCGCATCCCGCAGCTCAGCGACTTACATCTCTACAGAAGTCGTTGGGCCTGCCACTTCACCGGCTAATATGCGATGTGCCTACCCGGTGGAATTCAACTCTGCACATGTTGCAGCGACTGTGGCAGCACCGACAAGCCCTGGTGCAATACGTTCTGATGTATAGCCTGGGCCAACGAGATTCAGAGGTGGGGCAAATCACGCTGGAGGAGTGGTCTCAGATCAGGGACCTATGCACCCTTCTGCACAGTTTTGAAATGGCGACGAAGATGTTTAGTGCTGACGATGCCATTATCAGCATGACTATTCCGGTGATTTACATGCTGGAGCACATGTTAAACAGAATTCGGAGTCAGGTGGTGGCACAAGAGGAGGTGGAGGAAGTAGAGGAGGAGGAGTTGTATGCGGAAGGGCTAACATCTGCAAGGTCCAGACGGTCGGCAGCACCAAGGCGGCAGGCATGTGAGGGTGGGGGAGATGGTTTTACCAGGGCGCATGGTAGCAGCCAAACTAGTGAGGAAGGTGCAGGAGCCCAGGAAGAAGTGGAGGACGAACTGATGGAAGACTCATCAGATGAGGGAGACCTTGATCACATTTCTGTTGTGCGAGGTTGGGGGGAGAGGACAGAGGAAGGAAGCATGATTGTTACCTCGCCACCAACACAACAGGGACTTGGTGCTCCTGGATGCGCAACACACATGAGTGCCTTCTTGCTGCACTACCTGCAACATGACCCTCGAATTGTGAGAATTAGAAATAATCCTGACTACTGGGTTGCCACACTGTTAGATCCCCGGTACAAAAGTAAATTTGCAGAAATTATTCCTGCCATAGAAAGGGATGCACGCATGCAGGAGTATCAGCAGAGACTGTTGCAGAATCTTACATGTGCTTTTCCACAAAATACCAGTGGTGCACGTAGTAAATCTCACAGTTCCAACTTGCCAACCGTGGGACCGTCAAGTGTTCAGCACTCAAACCGTAACAGAACCACAGTATCTGCTGGTAACATCAATTTTGCGGAATCATTTCACCACTTTTTTAGCCCATCCTTTGCAAGGCCACAGGAGACAAGAAGTCTGACACATAGTCAACGCCTAGAGACGATGGTACAGGAGTATCTCCAAGTAAACATTGAAGCCACGACTGTGTCACTGGACCCTTGCTCTTTTTGGGCTTCCAATCTGGATAAATGGCTGGAGCTAGCCACTTATGCCTTGGAGATCTTGTCATGCCCCGCAGCCAGCGTTCTGTCTGAACGTGTGTTCAGCGCTGCTGGTGGTGTGCTGACAGATAAGCGCACGCGGCTCTCCACTGATAATGTAGACAGACTCACGTTCATAAAGATGAACAAATCATGGATCCGAAACGACTTTTCTACCCCTGTGTCATCCTGGGGAGAGTAAAAGCTTGATGATTGGTTAAAATCACTCTACCAACCGTTTTAAGCTTTCAAATTACTAATCATGTTTATCTGTATCTTGACTGGAAAATAATTTGGGCTTTGTAGCAGTGTGCAGCACTGATCCTATTAGGCCATCTATACTAAAGCTTCACCAGATTTAAAATTTAAAATAATTTTTAGCTGCATCTAGCCCGGAAAATAATTTTGGGGCTCCGAGATGCGCAAGACACATAAGTGCCTTCTTTCTGCACTACCTGCAGCATGACCCTCATATTGTCAGAATTCGAAGTAATCATGACTACTGGGTTGCCACACTCTTAGATCCCCCAAACTTTTCGATCAACCTTTTCATTTTAATAAAGACCAAAAAAATGGTCATTTTTGAAATTATAAGCATTAGCAGGTTGTTAGAAACTGAAATCAAACAGTTTTCAACTCAAAACTTTATTCTAGGTGATGTTACATTTTCACATAGGACCCCTTGTTCGAAAGGAGCTTCTGAACTCTCTCGTCCATTGAATTTGTCAGGTTTTGGATGGTTTCTGCTTCAATTGTTTTGCATGAGGACAGAATACCCTCCCAGAGCTGTTGCTTAGATGTGAACTGCCTCCCGCCATCATAGACACTCCTTTTAATGATGCTCCAAAGGTTCTGAATGGGGTAGAGGTCAGGGGAGCATGGGGGTCACACCATAAGTTTGTCCCCTTTTATGCCCATATCAGCCAGAGATGCAGATGTTTTATGTGCAGCATGAGATGGTGCATTATCATGCAGAAAAATGATCTTGCTGTGAAATACACGGTTCTTCTTCTTGAACCATGGCAGGAAGTGCTGTTTGAGAAAATCCACATACATTATGGAGTTCATCTTTAGCGCCTTCAGGGATCCTAAAGGGGCCGACAATCTCTCTCCCCATGATTCCAGCCCAAAACATTACTCCACTTCCTCCTTGTTTGCGCTGTAGCCGTGTTTGCGTGGGGTGTCCATCAACCAGCCATCCTCCACTCCATCCATCTGGACCATCGAGCGCTGCACGGCACTCATCCGTGAACAAAACTGTTTTGAAATCAGTCTTCATGTAATGTTTGGCCCACTGGAGCCGTTTCTGCTTGTGTGAAGTGGACAGAGGAGGTCGACAGGATGGCGTATGCACAGCTGCAAACCTCTGAAGGACCCTGCATCTTGTTGTTCGGGGGACGTTGGAGGCACAAGCAGCTTCAAAAACTTGTCTGCTGCTATGACAAGGCTTTTTGGCCGCTGCTCTTTCAACCTGACGTAATTGCCTGTAGGAAAGAGTCCTCAATTTGCCCTTATCAGCACGCACACGTGTGTACTGTGAATCAGCTACATACTTCTTGATTGCCAAGACACTTCATCCTGATCATCGCACAATGTTGATTGTAGTCATGCCTTGACCTAAACACTCCACAATTTGTTGCTTCTCAGCAGCCGACACATCCTTTTTCTTTCCCATTTTGGCAGAAAATGTAGGCTGCTTAATAATGTGAGAGAGCCTTCTTAAGTAGTCTTGCCTTTCATTGGACACACCTGCCAAACTAATTAGCACAGGTGTCTGCAATTGCTTACAGTGATATAAAGAGCCCTGACACACATCACCATCAATGAGTTTAACTGACAAACAAACAAATTCTTCCCTTATCACTCCTAAACACTTTTTGCATAATAATTTGGAACGCAGTGTACATGTGCTTTTCCACAAAACACCAGCGGTTCACGTAGTGAATCTTACAGTTCTAACGTGCCAATCGTGGTCTGTATGGAGTTGTTCAATAAAGGGCCCAAAATTAAGATAACATAGATGGGAGAGGTCTCTATGAATAGGAATTCCTAAGTATTTGATACCCTGTGAGGGCCAGGCAAAGGGAAAGTTGGACTGGATGGAATCCTATATGGATTTGGGGAGGAAGACATCGAGGGCCTCAGACTTCGCTGCATTGATTTTAAAATTTGACCATGTAACAAAGTGATCTATTTCAGCCATAACAGCAGGGATGGATATATGTGATTGAGTGATATATACTAGGACATCATCAGAAAATAGAGAGCACTTGTACTCGGTGCCTCCCACCTCAATACACCTAATATTAGGGTTATGGCGAATTGATGAGAGCAGGTGCTCCGTCACTAGGATGTATAAGAGAGGGGACAGAGAACATCACTGCCTTGTCCCATTGGTGATTGTGAAAGGTGATGAAAATGTTCTGACGCGCCCCCTGGGCCTTGGGACACCCGGAGCCCGACCCTTTTTGGTGGATGCTGGTGGTTGTAGTCTCCGTGGCGGCAACCCGGTTCCGTGGCTCAGGGTGGTCAAACCAGTGGCGGAACTATTTATGTGGTTTTGATGTTTAAATGTCCGACTACGCCACCCGTGGATTGCGGTCAGAGTGAACCGCCGCTCCAGGGCAGACCGCTGAGGCTGGTGTTGTGGGTGCAGCAGAGCGTAGCATAACTCCCCACGGGAGGAGTATAGCCTCAGGGCAGTGTATGCGGAGGATGGGGGTGATGGTGCAGTGCAGCAGCAGTAACGACACGGAGTCAGTGATGCAGTCCAGGGCCTTTACTCACAGTTCTTATTATCCAGACCACGTCTGCAGGTAACGGCTGCCCACGTCGTACTGTGCTCACCAGGTGAGGGGCTCAGACAACTCCCAGATAACTTTGGAGCACTTCACAGGACCCCCTTTGTGTGTCCTTTGTCTGGCCTTTCTTACCAACACTTCTGTCCGGCTGCCTCGGGCCTCCTCTTGGTAAACTTGGCGCCAGTTTCCCTGACCCTATGTGGTGCCTTCCTAGCGGGTGTAGCGAGGGGCTGCGCCACATAAAATGTCAGAGCCTCCGGTTTCTAGCTGAGGGTCGTTTCCTGCCTCCACTAGTTCGGGGACCGGTCTCCCCCTTTGGCCTGACCCCTCCACGCAGGTGGATTCGGGCGTGCGGTGGTGACTCGCCCGTCCGCACCCCTGGGATCCCTTCATTCCTCGTTCCTGGAGCCTTCTCCGCTCCTCTTCCTTCCTTCTCCCTCTTCCAGGCCTGGGCCTCTGTTACTAGGCCCGCCTCCGGAGCAGAGCTCATGCAGAGCCCCTGCTCCCTGCCACTTCTGCTCAGACTTCTCTGCACTGAACTAAGATGGTGCCCACCTTTTATACTCCCTTCTCAATGCACCCAGGAACTGCTTCCTCCCTGCTCCTGCACTACAGGGTTCCCCTTCCTCAGTGTTCCCTCCCCCCACTCCAGCCAGGGACAGGGACTGTCGTGCCCATCTCAGGGGCATATTGGTCGCCCTGCCCCACGGCAATGTGGTGTAATGCATGCAGGTGTCGGGTCCTGATCCACACTCCATCCTTACCTGAGAGTGAGATATCACACCTCTGGGTGAGGTGCAATACGTCTGTAGCAACCGAGCCCACAGGGTGCTACAGTTCCATTTATCTTCAGCCTAGGTGACGTATTGCGATACAGGGCCGTGATTTTGGCTATAAAAGGGTCCCCTAGACCCCTACCCCAAGCTTTTTAAGAGAATCATATATGGCGTGCCAGGAGACTCTATGGAATGCTTTCTCAGCATCCAACGAGAGTATCTAATTACAAATTTTGAACTGCATCTAGCCCAGGAAATACTTTGTGCCTAGTAGCAGTGTCTGCTAGTCAGCGGATTATCCTGGCTGTTAAGCAAGCTACACCACCTGTAGTTTAGACACTTAATTTTTTCAAAGGAAATGATTCGGGACCATGGGATACTTAGTGAAGAGCATCAGGAGGCACCCCAAGGCATGGGGGCTGGGACTGGCATTAGGATGCCTTGCGGTGGACAGCCGAGCTCGATCCTTATAAAAGCTTTTTAACTGCAGCAGCTTTAGTGGACGCTACTGGAGCTGGAATTACGCGGCTGCTGGCATGAGACTTGCCCTCCAATAGATCCTTGTAAATGGATTTAAAGTGTATTCATTCAAATTAGAGAGACAATTTAAATTAAAAAGCTTAGAGCTGCCTCCACCACAGGGGGGCTCGCTCGACCCACCAGCGGACAGGCACCAGTATTGGGAGAGGGGGGCTGGCCGTCAGGGTTCACCGCGGCTCTGGCACAAACCCGGCGACACGGAGGTGGCACAGGCAGGAGCGGACTGTCCGTGTCGGCTTCTCACTTTTTGGATTTTAGAAGGTCATGACATGCCTATATCTGTGTCTCCCCCTCCATTTACTCCTCCACCTCTTTTATTTTCGCATGATTATGTACTTGTCACTTTTCCATGTGTTAGTTATGTCTTCTGAGCAGTTTGTCAGCTTTTGGACACCTTTGAAGGTGTTTTCTATGTGTTTCTATGTGTTTTTGTTTGCCTGCCATTGTTTTTAACGGTGTTCGAAGGTGTTCGACGAACAGTTCGACGAACAGTTCGGCGAACACACGGGTGTTCGACGAACCGAACCGAACTCGAACACTACGGGGGTGGCTCAACACTACTTCTGTTAACCGCTTGGCGTTTTGGGAAACTTAATGAGGTTAAAAGACGCTCAATACCTGATCATATGAACAGCAAGTCTTTTTGCATGGAAATGAATCTGTTCAAACTATTGAGCATTTTCAAAGCCTTTTTCAGGAGGTGTTTGGAACAAAGTCACTCTAAATCCGCCTTATGAATTTTAATAAACCTTGAACTGTAAAAGGTTCCAATTGATGATACCTTTAAATCAGATTTTTACATTTCAGTGAGGCCTGGAGTTTTGTTTCCAATTGAAATCTTCCATTTTCTGAAATGTCTTCCAGAAGGATAATCACTGATATTGATCATGGTGCTATAAGAAAAGGTGTGAAACTCATAAGAATGAAACAGTGTCTGAGTAGTTGTGGCCGAGTGGTTAAGGCGCTGGACTAGAAATCCATTGGGGTCTTCCCGCGTAGGTTCAAATCCTGCTAACTACGTTTAACTTCTTGTAACATTTTGACGAATTATCTGAGTAGATCAATTTCCACATTCCCAAGTCCATCCCCCACAGAAATGGTCTGTAATCTATGGATTGTATTTGTAGAACCAGCTTAACAGCATCTGTAGATCTTCTTTTGATTAGTCAGCCGGGTGAGATGTCACTTGTGCATCACACCACCAATCAAACAAAGCTATGAGGGTGCTATCAGGTATGTGGTGCAAATCTTCCTTTTTTCCAGCGAACACAGACCACTGCCGTGGCTGATGGACTGGGATATGAACTTTGATTTGCACCAACTCTACTTGAATTATCTTTCCGATGGAACCTTTTAGCACACCATGAGAAATTTTTAGTGACTTCTGGATGAGCAGAAGTTTTGCAATTTCTTTTTTTCTCACCCTTTTTCCAGCTGATAGATCCAGCAAGCTAATTATTAGCCAGATTTCATCAACATTTTAAAACTGTCCTTGTTGTGATATCATGGAACTTTAAGCACACTTGTGGAATAAAAAGGCAGGAGATATTAATTTACCAATGTGTGTTAGATATACATTTGCGGAACAGCTTTAGAACCAGTTTTCATCATAATGCATGAATTCCCAGGTTCCACTGAGATTAGAACTCAGATTACTGGATTAAGAGTGAATTTCTCACATTTCCACTATTTACACATGCTCTTTTACTGTTTTCAAAAGAAAATCCAGCAAGCTTCATTGGTCATGTGGATCCATGGTGTAATGGTTAGCACTCTGGACTCTGAATCCAGTGATCTGAGTTCAAATCTCTGTGGAGCCTGAGAAATTCTTTGTGCATAGTGGTTTTATCTTTTCTGCTCACACTCAATTTGCCAATGCACATGGTTTAACATAAAAAGAGAAAGTTAAAATCCACATGGCAAAAAGATCTATCTATCAAGAAAGTTTAACTCAAAAGTTAAACTTGACTTCATGAAGCAAAACTCATATCATCTATGTCACACCAAGCAATCGTACTCTATGACTTGTGCCAATGTTCGCATGGCACTTTTTCCAGGTGGTTGGAACTGACCATGATTTCAAGCCGAAACGGCCTCAAGAAACGACAGCGATTCTTTTCCTGAATCACACTTTTTAGTGTTTTCCAGCATTTTTGTAAACATAGTTTGGTGATGTTTTTATAAGTATTGTTTTGGGCATCAAATGAGTTTGTTTAAGTTTCTTTTTTGCTCGCAAAATGCTGTGAACGTCACTCAGGAACCTTCCAGGGGTCTTTCTAACCTACTCATTGACTTGTATAGCAAGTATAAAGCAAGCAAAATATACCTGAAAAATGATATGCTCACTTCTGTTAACCGCTTGGCGTTTTGGGAAACTTAATGAGGTTAAAAGACGCTGAATACCTGATCATATGAACAGCAAGTCTTTTTGCATGGAAATGAATCTGTTCAAACTATTGAGCATTTTCAAAGCCTTTTTCAGGAGGTGTTTGGAACAAAGTCACTCTAAATCCGCCTTATGAATTTTATTAAACCTTGAACTGCAAAAGGTTCCAATTGATGATACCTTTAAATCAGATTTTTACATTTCAGTGAGGCCTGGAATTTAGTTTCCAATTGAAATCTTCCATTTTCTGAAATGTCTTCCAGAAGGATAATCACTGTTATTTATCATGGTGCTATAAGAAAAGGTGTGAAACTCATAAGAATGCAACAGTGTCTGAGTAGTTGTGGCCGAGTGGTTAAGGCGATGGACTAGAAATCCATTGGGGTCTTCCCGCGTAGGTTCAAATCCTGCCAACTACATTTAACTTCATGTAACATTTTGACGAATTATCTGAGTAGATCAATTTCCACATTCCCAAGTCTAACCCCCACAGAATGGTCTGTAATCTATGGATTGTATTTGTAGAACCAGCTTAACAGCATCTGTAGATCTTCTTTTGATTAGTCAGCCTGGTGCGATGTCACTTGTGCATCACACCACCAATCAAACAAAGCTCAGAGGGTGCCATCAGGTATGTGGTGCAAATCCTCCTTTTTTCCAGTGAACACAGATCACTGCCGTGAATGATGGACTGGGATATGAACTTTGATTTGCACCAACTCTACTTGAATTATCTTTCCGATGGAACCTTTTAGCACACCATGAAAAATCTTTAGTGACATCTGGATGAGCAGAAGTTTTGCAATTTCTTTTTTTCTCACCCTTTTTCCAGCTAATAGATCCAGCACGTTAATTATTAGCCAGATTTCATCAACATTTTAAAACTGTCCTTGTTGTGATATCATGGAACTTTAAGCACACTTGTGGAATAAAAAGGGAGGAGATATTAATTTACCAATGTGTATTAGATATACATTTGCGGAACAGCTTTAGAACCAGTTTTCATCATAATTAGATATGAGCGTTGTTCGATTCGAACTGTTCGCCAATCTCAAATTCGAGCTGTTTTGGGCGGTGTACGGGGCATTCGGCGAACATGAACGATTTGAGAAAAATTTGGCTGTTCGAGGTTATGTTCGATAACTGTTCGTACACCAAAATCATAATTGTTTTTTTTCTCAGTAATGATGAAAATTAATGTTAATACGCAGTTTGAGTGTACAGCGGGGCGGGGGAAGGGGCAGGGGATGGATCTCTGCAGGAATAATGAAGATTTTCATTTTTTTTTCTCTTTCCCGCATTTACAGTGGGGAGGTGCAATCTGTCACCCTATCAGCAGCGCACACACGGAGCGAAGTGCTTTTTTTCACACAAGCAAGGGCATGTGTCATTGGCAGTGTATGTCACATGTCCTTGCCCTATAAGACCCAGCCATTTTCCCCATCGCCACCATTTTCTCACTGCTGCAGCTGCATGTTAGACGGCACCGCTGTTGCTGTGTGCGCTATACCTTGCTAATTTCAAGCCAATTTTCGCACAAATCTACAGATAGCTTGGGAGTAGGGAATAGTTGTGATTGCAGTCCTTTTAAGGACTAGGTTACAGCATTTCCTACGACTTTTATCAGGCTGGTCTGTGCTCTTAAATAGATAGGTTGTGGGAGTAAAGACTAATTGTAATTGCAGTCCTTTTCAGGACTAAGTTACATCAGTTCCTATCAGTTTTTGCCAGGCAGGTCTGTGCCACTGCTGTGCAAGTTTTTTTCACAGCATTTGACTGAATCTAGCAAAGCTAATCCTTTTTGGCCTGTGTTAGTCAGTGGAGTAGCCTATCTGTGTTGCAAGATACACCACCTGTGTATAGAATACCAATTTTTTTACTACACCTAGTGAAGTAAAACCTTTTGGGCATAGCATCATTCTATTAGTCCATCTATACTGACCTCCATAAGCTTGCAAATTGAATATAATTTTTTTCTGCATCTAGCTCTGAAAAAATATTTGTCCTTCTAGCAGTGTGTGGGACTTGTTCTACTAGTCCATCTATACTGACCTCCATCAGGTTGCAAATTCAAAATAATTTTTTGACTGCATCTAGCTCTGAAAAAATATTTGTCCTTCTAGCAGTGTGTGGGACTTGTTCTATTAGTCCATCTATACAGACCTCCATCAGGTTGCGAATTGAATATAATTTTTTTCTGCATCTAGCTCTGAAAAAATATTTGTCCTTCTAGCAGTGTGTGGGACTTGTTCTACTAGTCCATCTATACTGACCTCCATCAGGTTGCAAATTCAAAATAATTTTTTGACTGCATCTAGCTCTGAAAAAATATTTGGCCTTCTAGCAGTGTGTGGGACTTGTTCTATTAGTCCATCTATACAGACCTCCATCAGGTTGCAAATTGAATATAATTTTTTTCTGCATCTAGCTCTGAAAAAATATTTGTCCTTCTAGCAGTGTGTGGGACTTGTTCTACTAGTCCATCTATACTGACCTCCATCAGGTTGCAAACTGAATATAATTTTTTTCTGTATCTACCTCTGATAAAATATTTGGGCTTCTAGCAGTGTGTGGGACTTGTTTTATTAGTCCATCTATACTGACCTCCATCAGGTTGCAAATTAAAAATAATTTTTATCTGCACCTAGCTCTGAAAAAATATTTGACCTTCTAGCAGTGTGTGGGACTTGTTCTATTAGTCCATCTATACTGACCTCCATCAGGTTGCAAATTAAAAATATTTTTTTGTCTGCATTTAGCTCTGAAAAAATATTTGGCCTTCTAGCAGTGTGTGGGACTTGGTCTATTAGTCCATCTATATTGACCTCCATCAGGTTGCAAATTGAATATAATTTTTTTCTGCATCTAGCTCTGAAAAAATATTTGTCCTTCTAGCAGTGTGTGGGACTTGTTCTACTAGTCCATCTATACTGACCTCCATCAGGTTGCAAATTCAAAATAATTTTTTGTCTGCATCTAGCTCTGAAAAAATTTTTTTGTCCTTCTAGCAGTGTGTGGGACTTGTTCTATTAGTCCATCTATACTGACCTCCATCAGGTTGCAAATTAAAAATAATTTTTAACTGCATCTAGCTCTGAAAAAATATTTGTCCTTCAAGCAGTGTGTGGGACTTGTTCTACTAGTCCATCTATACTGACCTCCATCAGGTTGCAAACTGAATATAATTTTTTTCTGCATCTACCTCTGAAAAAATATTTGGGCTTCTAGCCGTGTGTGGGACTTGTTTTATTAGTCCATCTATACTGACCTCCATCAGGTTGCAAATTAAAAATAATTTTTTGTCTGCATCTAGCTCTGAAAAAATATTTGGCCTTCTAGCAGTGTGTGGGACTTGTTCTATTAGTCCATCTATACTGACCTCCATCAGGTTGCAAATTGAATATAATTTTTTAATGCATCTAGCTCTGAAAAAATATTTGTCCTTCTACCAGTGTGTGGGACTTGTTCTACTAGTCCATCTATACTGACCTCCATCAGGTTGCAAACTGAATATAATTTTTTTCTGCATCTACCTCTGAAAAAATATTTGGGCTTCTAGCAGTTTGTGGGACTTGTTTTATTAGTCCATCTATACTGACCTCCATCAGGTTGCAAATTAAAAATAATTTGTATCTCCATCTAGCTCTGAAAAAATATTTGGCCTTCTAGCAGTGTGTGGGACTTGTTCTATTAGTCCAGCTATACTGACCTCCATCAGGTTGCAAACTGAATATAATTTTTTTCTGCATGTACCTCTGAAAAAAATTTGGGCTTCTAGCAGTGTGTGGGACTTGTTCTACTAGTCCATCTATACTGACCTCCATCAGGTTGCAGAATAAAAATATTTTTTTGTCTGCATCTAGCTCTGAAAAAATATTTGGCCTTCTAGCAGTGTGTGGGACTTGGTCTATTAGTCCATCTATACTGACCTCCATCGGGTTGCAAATTGAATATAATTTTTTTCTGCATCTAGGTCTGAAAAAATATTTGTCCTTCTAGCAGTGTGTGGGACTTGTTCTACTAGTCCATCTATACTGACCTCCATCAGGTTGCAAATTCAAAATATTTTTTTGTCTGCACATAGCTCTGAAAAACTATTTGTCCTTCTAGCAGTGTTTGGGACTTGTTCTATTAGTCCATCTATACTGACCTCCATCAGGTTGCAAACTGAATATAATTTTTTTCTGCATCTACCTCTGAAGAAATATTTGGGCTTCTAGCTGTGTGTGGGACTTGTTCTATTAGTCCATCTATACTGACCTCCATCAGGTTGCAAATTGAATATAATTTTTTTTTGCATCTAGCTCTGAAAAAATATTTGGCCTTCTAGCAGTGTGTGGGACTTGGTCTATTAGTCCATCTATACTGAACTCCATCAGGTTGAAAATTGAATATAATATTTTTCTGCATCTAGCTCTGAAAAAATATTTGGCCTTCTAGCAGTGTGTGGGACTTGTTCTATTAGTCCATCTATACTGACCTCCATTAGGTTGCAAACTGAATATAATTTTTTTCTGCATCTACCTCTGAAAAAATATTTGGGCTTCTAGCTGTGTGTGGGACTTGTTCTATTAGTCCATCTATACTGACCTCCATCAGGTTGCAAATTGAATATAATTTTTTTCTGCATCTAACCCAGCCAATAGTTTTGGCCTAATACCACAGTTTGGCCACTCAGCTGTGCTCGGTTCCCATCCATTGTTTTTTTGTGCAAGCAACTCCAGAGTTGTGAATTGGTTAACCACCAAAATGAGTGGAAATAGGCCTGCTGCTGATGGAAAGGGGAATAGGCATGTTGGTAAGGGGAAAAAAGGTTGTGTCCGTGGGGTAGGTGTTAAAGCTACAGTAACATCTGCAGAAGAAAGACCATCTTCCAGCCAAACTAAAATGTCTACTTCTTTTAGCGGACAATGTGATAAGATCCCTTTCTTACGGCCACGCCAATCGCCACAAATTCCAGATGAGGCACAAAAACAGCAGGTGCTTCAACGGATATCAAGTGCTCCTTTAAGTGGGCTCTCCTCCACATCAACTTCAACATCACAAATACTCCAGTCCTCAAAGGTGTCACCCCAATCGCACTTGCTTCCTCACAGCTCCCAAATCTCCAGCTGCCCGTCTGAGTATGAGGTAGAACCGATGGTTGAGTCTGCAGAGCTGTTTACTCATACTATAGCCTGGGAATCAGAGGTCGGCTCCAGTGCTTTTGTGAATCCAGACGAGGAAATGATCTGCACTGATGCCCAGAATCTTTATGAGTCGGATCCAGGACCAGACGCTGAAGGTTCTGACCATAATGTAGACCCTCATTCCCAAACTGTAACTCCTGTTGGTGGAGACAATGAGGAAGACGATGATGAGACTCAAATACCTGATTGGAGCGACAACTTTAGTTTTTTGTCAGGGCAGGAACAGGTTGGCTCTGAGGACGACGGGTGTGATAACGCACAGGGTGATGATGATGAGGTTGGAGATCCCACTTACTGTCAACCCACAGTCAGCCAAGAGATGAGGTCAGCAGAGCAGGTGGAGGAGAATGCTAGTGATGACGTGGTCAGGTTGCGTCTTCCTGGACAGAGACGTAGTACTGGAAGCACGTCAACAACTGCATCCTCAAACACAACTCTGCCTCTCACCACAAGTCATGGTGGCTCTTCAGGTCGCCTGGCTGCTAAGCCTTGCATAGCCTGGGCATTTTTTCAGATCGATAAAGATGACCCTACTCGTGTTATCTGTAACATTTGTCAGCAAAAGCTAAGTAGAGGCCAAAAAATACATAGTTTGAGTACTTCATGCATGAACCGGCACATGGACATGAAGCATAAGTTGCAGTGGGAAGCTCACTGTGCTACAATGCGGTCTAGCCAGCCGGGCCAACCACCGTCTGCCATATCTTGTGCATCCGCGGCCTCTTCATCCTCTGTGACTGGGGGGACAGCAGTCACACCTGTTTTGGGACGCAGACCTGCCACCTCTTTACCCGCAACAGCCAGCGTGATTGGCAGGTCATCATTTTCTTGGGAGGTGGTAACACCAGCTGGTGTTGAGCGCTGTCCGACATCGATAGCACCACCTTTGGATCAAGGCAACCTAACATGTCCGCCTGCATCTTCCTCACAGACCGGCAGTTTGCCGGGAACACCCTTTTCAACCCCATCTAAGCACAATAGCCAGCCCTCGGTCCCTCAGATGTTGACAAGTAAAAGACCATTTCCTCCTAGCCATGAGAAAGCTAAGAGGTTGAATTTCACCATCTGCAAGCTCTTGGCTACAGAAATGCTGCCTTTCCGCCTGGTGGACACAGAGGATTTTCGAGACCTTATGTCCGTCGCAGTGCCCCAGTACCAGATGCCCAGTCCGCACTACTTTTCAAAGAAAGGTGTGCCTGCGCTCCACCAGCATGTCGCACACAACATCTCCGCTTCTTTGAGAAACTCTGTGTGTGACAGGGTGCATTTCACCACAGACACTTGGATGAGTAGGCATGGACAGGGGCGTTACATGTCGCTGACTGGGCACTTGGTAACTATGGTGACAGCAGGACAAGGGGCTGCTGTCCAAGTCTTGCCATCCCCATGAGTTGTGCGTCAATCCTCTTTATCTCAAAGTTCCTCCACTGCTTCTGCCTCCTCAACCTCCTCTCGGTCCTCCACCTGCACCCAAAGCCTGTCTGGTCATGCCACAAGCTTTCTAACTGCGCAGAAGGGATCCTGCACACCTCCTTACTATGCTGGCAGTAGGGCTCAATATCATCAGGCGGTTTTTACTTTGAAATGTCTGGGAAATGTGAGTCACACAGCTGAGGAGTTGTGGTCAGCTCTGGAGAACCAATTTCATGAATGGTTGTCTTCACTGGACCTGAAACCAGGGAAGGCCGTGTGCGACAATGCTGCAAACCTGGGTGCGGCCCTTCGCTGGAGCAATGTCACACACGTGCCTTGTATGGCTCACGTGTTGAACCTGGTTGTCCAGCAATTTTTAGCCCACTATCCCGGACTAGATCTCCTTCTGCAGAGGGCACGGTCGCTGTGTGCTCACTTACGCCATTCGTATCCCGCAGCTCAGCGACTTACATATCTACAGAAGTCGTTGGGCCTGCCACTTCACCGGCTAAAATGCGATGTGCCTACCCGGTTGAATTCAACTATGCACATGTTGCAGCGACTGTGGCAGCACCGACAAGCCCTGGTGCAATACGTTCTGACGTATAGCCTGGGCCAACGAGATCCAGAGGTGGGGCAAATTACGCTGGAGGAGTGGTCTCAGATCAGGGACCTATGCACCCTTCTGCACAGTTTTGAAATGGCGACGAAGATGTTTAGTGCTGACGATGCCATTATCAGCATGACTATTCCGCTGATTTACATGCTGGAGCACATGTTAAACAGAATTCGGAGTCAGGTGGTGGCACAAGAGGAGGTGGAGGAAGTAGAGGAGGAGGAGTTGTATGCGGAAGGACTAACATCTGCAAGGTCCAGACGGTCGGCAGCACCAAGGCGGCAGGCATGTGAGGGTGGGGGAGACGGTTTTACCAGGGCGCATGGTAGCAGCCAAACTAGTGAGGAAGGTGCAGGAGCCCAGGAAGAAGTGTAGAACGAACTGATGGAAGACTCATAAGATGAGGGAGACCTTGATCACATTTCTGTTGTGTGAGGTTGGGGGGAGAGGACAGAGGAAGGAAGCATGATTGTTACCTCGCCACCAACACAACAGGGACTTGGTGCTCCTGGATGCGCAAAACACATGGGTTCCTTCTTGCTGCACTACCTGCAACATGACCCTCGGATTGTCAGAATTCGAAGTAATCCTGACTGCTGGGTTGCCACACTCTTAGATCCCCCACACTCTTCGATCAACCTTTTCATTTTAATAAAGACCAAAAAATGGTCATTTTTGAAATTATAAGCATTAGCAGGTTATTAGAAACTGAAATCAAACAGTTTTCAAGTCAAAACTTTATTCTAGGTGATGCTACATTTGCACATAGGACCCCTTGTTCGAAAGGAGCTTCTGAACTCTCTCGTCCATTGAATTTGTCAGGTTTTGGATGGTTTCTGCTTCAATTGTTTTGCATGAGGACAGAATACCCTCCCAGAGCTGTTGTTTAGATGTGAACTGCCTCCCGCCATCATAGACACTCCTTTTGATGATGCTCCAGAGGTTCTGAATGGGGTAGAGGTCAGGGGAGCATGGGGGTCACACCATAAGTTTGTCCCCTTTTATGCCCATATCAGACAGAGATGCAGATGTGTTATGTGCAGCATGAGACGGTGCATCATCATGCATAAAAATGATCTTGCTGTGGAATACACGGTTCTTCTTCTTGAACCATGGCAGGAAGTGCTGTTTGAGAAACTCCACATACATTATGGAGTTCATCTTTACCCCTTCAGGGATCCTAAAGGGGCCGACAATCTCTCTCCCCATGATTCCAGCCCAAAACATTACTCCACCTCCTCCTTGTTGGCGCTGTAGCCGTGTTTGCGTGGGGTGTCCATCAACCAGCCATCCTTCACTCCATCCATCTGGACCATCGAGCATTGCACGGCACTCATCCGTGAACAAAACAGTTTTGAAATCAGTCTTCATGTAATGTTTGGCCCACTGGAGCCGTTTCTGCTTGTGTGAAGTGGATAGAGGAGGTCGACAGGATGGCGTACGCACAGCTGCAAAAATCTGAAGGACCCTGCATCTTGTTGTTCGGGGGACGTTGGAGGCACCAGCAGCTTCAAAAACTTGTCTGCTGCTATGACAAGGCTTTTTTGCCGCTGCTCTTTTAACCTGACGTAATTGCCTGTAGGAAAGAGTCCTCAATTTGCCCTTATCAGCACGCACACGTGTGTACTGTGAATCAGCTACACACTTCTTGATTGCCAAGACACTTCATCCTGATCATCGCACAATGTTGATTGTAGTCATGCCTTGACCTAAACACTCCACAATTTGTTGCTTCTCAGCAGCTGACACATCCTTTTTCTTTCCCATTTTGCCAGAAAATGTAGGCTGCTTAATAATGTGGGACAGCCTTCTTAAGTAGTCTTGCCTTTCATTGGACACACCTGCCAAACTAATTAGCACAGGTGTCTGCATTTGCTTACAGTGATATAAAGAGCTCTGACACACATCACCATCAATGAGTTTAACTGACAAACAAACAAATTCTTCCCTTATCACTCCTAAACACTTTTTGCATAATAATTTGGAACACAGTGTACATGTGCTTTTCCACAAAACACCAGTGGTTCACGTAGTGAATCTTACAGTTCTAACTTGCCAACCGTGGTCTGTATGGAGTTGTTCAATAAAGGGCCCAAAATTAAGATAACATAGACGGGAGAGGTCTCTATGAATAGGAATTCCTAAGAATTTGATACCCTGTGAGGGCCAGGCAAAGGGAAAGTTGGACTGGATGGAATCCTGTATGGATTTGGGGAGGGAGACATCGAGGGCCTCAGACTTCGCTGCATTGATTTTAAAATTTGACCATGTAACAAAGTGATCTATTTCAGCCATAACAGCAGGGATGGATATATGTGATTGAGTGATATATACTAGGACATCATCAGCAAATAGAGAGCACTTGTACTCGGTGCCTCCCACCTCAATCCACCTAATATTGGGGTTATGGCGAATTGATGAGAGCAGGTGCTCCGTCACTAGGATGTATAAGAGAGGGGACAGAGGACATCCCTGCCTTGTCCCATTGGTGATTATGAAAGGTGATGAAAATGTTCTGATGCGCCCCCTGGGCCTTGGGACACCCGGAGCCGGACCCTTTTTGGTGGATGCTGGTGGTTGTAGTCTCCGTGACGGCGACCCGGTTCCGTGGCTCAGGGCGGTCAAACCAGTGGCGGAACTATTTATGTGGTTTTGATGTTTAAAAATCCGACTACGCCACCCGTGGATTGCGGTCAGAGTGAACCGCCGCTGCAGGGCAGACCGCTGAGGCTGGTGTTGTGGGTGCAGCAGAGCGTAGCATAACTCCCCACGGGAGGAGTATAGCCTCAGGGCAGTGTATGCGGAGGATGGGGGTGATGGTGCAGGGCAGCAGCAGTAACGACACGGAGTCAGTGAAGCAGTCCAGGGCCTTTACTCACAGTTCTTATTATCCAGACCACTTCTGCAGGTAACGGCTGCCCACGTCGTACTGTGCTCACCAGGTGAGGGGCTCAGACAACTCCCAGATAACTTTGGAGCACTTCACAGGACCCCCTTTGTGTGTCCTTTGTCTGGCCTTTCTTACCAACCCTTCTGTCCGGCTGCCTCGGGCCTCCTCTTGGTAAACTTGGCGCCAGTTTCCCTGACCCTATGTGGTGCCTTCCTAGTGGATGTAGTTAGGGGCTGCGCCACATAAAATGTCACAGCCTCCGGTTTCTAGCTGAGGGTCGTTTCCCGCCTCCACTAGTTTCGGGGACCGGTCTCCCCCTTTGGCCTGACCCCTCCACGCAGGTGGATTCGGGCGTGCGGTGGCGACTCGCCCGTCCGCACACCTGGGATCCCTTCGTTCCTCGATCCTGGAGCTTTCTCCGATCCTCTTCCTTCCTTCTCCCTCTTTCAGGCCTGGGCCTCTGTTACTAGGCCCGCCTCCGGAGCAGAGCTCATGCAGAGCCCCTGCTCCCTGTCACTTCTGCTCAGACTTCTCTGCACTGAACTTAGATGGTGCCCACCTTTTATACTCCCTTCTCAATGCACCCAGGAACTGCTTGCTCCCTGCTCCTGCACTACAGGGTTCCCCTTCCTCAGTGTTCCCTCCCCCCACTCCAGATAGGGACAGGGACTGTCGTGCCCATCTCAGGGGCATATTGGTCGCCCTGCCCCACGGCAATGTGGTGTAATGCATGCAGGTGTCGGGTCCTGATCCACACTCCATCCTTACCTGAGAGTGAGATATCACACCTCTGGGTGAGGTGCAATACCTCTGTAGAAACCGAGCCCTCAGGGTGCTACAGTTCCATTTATCTTCAGCCTAGGTCATGTATTGCGATACAGGGCCGTGATTGTGGCTATAAAAGGGTCCCCTAGACCCCTATCCCAAGCTTTTTAAGAGAATAATATATGGTGTGCCAGGAGACTCTATGGAATGCTTTCTCAGCATCCAACCAGAGTATATAATTACAAATTTTTAACTGCATCTAGCCCAGGAAATACTTTGTGCCTAGTAGCAGTGTCTGCTAGTCAGCGGATTATCGGGCTGTTAAGCAAGCTACACCACCTGTAGTTTGGACACTTAATTTTTTCAAAGGAAATGCTTCGGGACCACGGGATACTCAGTGAAGAGCATCAGGAGCCACCTCAAGGCATAGTTGCTGGGACTGGCGGTAGGATGCCTTGCGGTGGACAGCCGAGCTCGATCCTTATAAAAACTTTTTAACTGCAGCAGCTTTAGTGGACGCTACTGGAGCTGGAATTACGCGGCTGCTAGCATGAGACTTGCCCTTCAATAGATCCTTGTAAAAGGATTTAAAGTGTATTCATTCAAATTAGAGAGACAATTTAAATTAAAAAGCTTAGAGCTGCCTCCACCACAGGGGGGCTCGCTCGACCCACCAGCGGACAGGCACCAGTATTGGGAGAGGGGGGCTGGCAGTCAGGGTACACCGCGGTTCTGGCACAAACCTGGAGACACGGAGGTGGCACGGGCAGGAACAGACTGGCCGTGTCGGCTTCTCACTTTTTGGATTTTAGAAGGGCATGATATGCCTATATCTGTGTCTCCCCCTCCTTTTACTCCTCCACCTCTTTTCTTTTCGCATGACTATATGTACTTGTCACTTTTCCATGTGTTAGTTATGTCTTCTGAGCAGTTTGTCAGCTTTTGGACACCTTTGAAGGTGTTTTCTATGTGTTTCTATGTGTTTTTGTTTGCCTGCCATTGGTTTTAACGGTGTTCGAAGGAGTTCGACGAACAGTTTGGCGAACACAAGGGTGTTCGACGAACCGAACCGAACTCGAACAGTACAGAGGTGGCTCAACACTAATCATAATGCATGAATTTCCCAGGTTCCACTGAGATTAGAACTCAGATCACTGGATTCAGAGTGAATTTCTCACATTTCCACAATGTACACATGCTCTTTTACCATTTTCAAAAGAAAATCCAGCCAGCTTCATTGGTCACATGGTTCAATGGTGTAAGGGTTAGGACTCTGAACTCTGAATCCAGTGATCTGAGTTCAAATCTCGGTGGAACCTGAGAAATTCTTTGTGCACAGCGGTTTTATCTTTTCTGCTCACACTCAATTTGCCAATGCACATGATTTAACATAAGAAGAGAAAGTTAAAATCCACATGGCAGAAAGATCAATCTATCAAGAAAGTTTAACGCAAAAGTTAAACTTGACTTCATGAAGCAAAACTCATATCATCTATGTCATACCAAGCAATTGTACTCTATGACTTGTGCCAATGTTCGCATGACACTTTTTCCAGGTGGTTGAAACTGACCAGGATTTCAAGCCGAAACGGCCTCAAGAAACGACAGCGATTTTTTTCCTGCATCACCCTTTTTAGTGTTTTCCAGCATTTTTGTAAACATAGTTTGGCGATGTTTTTCTAAGTATTGTTTTGGGCATCAAATGAGTTTGTTTAAGTTTCTTTTTTGCTCGCAAAATGCTGTGAACGTCACTCAGGAACCTTCCAGGGGTCTTTCTAACCTACTCATTGACTTGTATAGCAAGTATAAAGCAAGCAAAATATACCTGAAAAATGATATGCTCACTTCTGTTAACCGCTTGGCGTTTTGGGAAACTTAATGAGGTTAAAAGACGCTCAATACCTGATCATATGAACAGCAAGTCTTTTTGCATGGAAATGAATCTGTTCAAACTATTGAGCATTTTCAAAGCCTTTTTCAGGAGGTGTTTGGAACAAAGTCACTCTAAATCCGCCTTATGAATTTTAATAAACCTTGAACTGTAAAAGGTTCCAATTGATGATACCTTTAAATCAGATTTTTACATTTCAGTGAGGCCTGGAATTTTGTTTCCAATTGAAATCTTCCATTTTCTGAAATGTCTTCCAGAAGGATAATCACTGATATTGATCATGGTGCTATAAGAAAAGGTGTGAAACTCTTAAGAATGGAATAGTGTCTGAGTAGTTGTGGCCGAGTGGTTAAGGCAATGGACTAGAAATCCATTGGGGTCTTCCCGCGTAGGTTCAAATCCTGCCAATTATGTTTAACTTCATGTAACATTTTGACGAATTATCTGAGTAGATCAATTTGCACATTCCCAAGTCTATCCCCCACAGAAATGGTCTGTAATCTATGTATTGTATTTGTAGAACCAGCTTAACAGCATCTGTAGATCTTCTTTTGATTAGTCAGCCGGGTGAGATGTCACTTGTGCATCACACCACCAATCAAACAAAGCTCAGAGGGTGCCATCAGGTATGTGGTGCAAATCCTCCTTTTTTCCAGCGAACACAGACCACTGCCCGGGCTGATGGACTGGGATATGAACTTTGATTTGCACCAACTCTACTTGAATTATCTTTCCGATGGAACCTTTTAGCACACCATGAAAAATCTTTAGTGACTTCTGGATGAGCAGAAGTTTTGCAATTTCTTTTTTTCTTACCCTTTTTCCAGCTGATAGATCCAGCACGCTAATTATTAGCCAGATTTCATCAACATTTTAAAACTGTCCTTGTTGTGATATCATGGAACTTTAAGCACACTTGTGGAATAAAAATGGAGGAGATATTAATTTACCAATGTGTGTTAGATATACATTTGCGGGACAGCTTTAGAACCAGTTTTCATCATAATGCATGAATTCCCAGGTTCCACTGAGATTAGAACTCAGATCACTGGATTAAGAGTGAATTTCTCACATTTCCACTATTTACAAATGCTCTTTTACTGTTTTCAAAAGAAAATCCAGCCATCTTCATTGGGCATGTGGTTCCATGGTTCCATGGTGTAATGGTTAGCAATCTGGACTCTGAATCGAGCAATCTGAGTTCAAATCTCAGTAGAACCTGAGAAATGCTTTGTGCATAGCGGTTTTATCTTTTCTGCTCACACTCAATTTGACAATGCACATGGTTTAACATAAGAAGAGAAAGTTAAAATCCACATGGCAAAAAGATCTATCTATCAAGAAAGTTTAACTCAAAAGTTAAAGTTTAACTCAAAAGTTAAACTTGACTTCATGAAGCAAAACTCATATCATCTATGTCACACCAAGCAATCGTATTCTATGACTTGTGCCAATGTTCGCATGACACTTTTTCCAGGTGGTTGAAACTGACCAGGATTTCAAGCCGAAACGGCCTCAAGAAACGACAGCGATTCTTTTCCGGAATCACCCTTTTTAGTGTTTTCCAGCATTTTTGTAAACATAGTTTGGTGATGTTTTTCTAAGTACTGTTTTGGGCATCAAATGAGTTTGTTTAAATTTCTTTTTTGCTCGCAAAATGCTGTGAACGTCACTCAGGAACCTTCCAGGGGTCTTTCTAACCTACTCATTGACTTGTATAGCAAGTATAAAGCAAGCAAAATATACCTGAAAAATGATATGCTCACTTCTGTTAACCGCTTGGCGTTTTGGGAAACTTAATGAGGTTAAAAGACGCTCAATACCTGATCATACGAACAGCAAGTCTTTTTGCATGGAAATGAATCTGTTCAAACTATTGAGCATTTTCAAAGCCTTTTTCAGGACGTGTTTGGAACAAAGTCACTCTAAATCCGCCTTATGAATTTTAATAAACCTTGAACTGTAAAAGGTTCCAATTGATAATACCTTTAAATCAGATTTTTACATTTCAGTGAGGCCTGGAATTTTGTTTCCAATTTAAATCTTCCATTTTCTGAAATGTCTTCCAGAAGGATAATCACTGATATTGATCATGGTGCTATAAGAAAAGGTATGAAAATCTTAAGAATGAAACTGTGGCTGAGTGGTTAAGGCGATGGACTAGAAATCCATTGGGGTATTCCTGCATAGGTTCAAATCCTACCAACTACGTTTAACTTCATGTAACATTTTGACTAATTATCTGAGTAGATCAATTTCCACATTCCCAAGTCTATCCCCCAGAGAAATGGTCTGTAATCTATGGATTGTATTTGTAGAGCTAGCTTAACAGCATCTGTAAATCTTCTTTTGATTAGTCAGCCCGGTGAGATGTCACTTGTGCATCACACCACCAATCAAACAAAGCTCAGAGGGTGCCATCAGGTATGTGGTGCAAATCCTCTTTTTTTCCAGCGAACACAGACCACTGCCGTGGCTGATGGACTGGGATATGAACTTTGATTTGCACCAACTCTACTTGAATTATCTTTCCGATGGAACCTTTTAGCACACCATGAAAAATCTTTAGTGACTTCTGGATGAGCAGAAGTTTTGCAATTTCTTTTTTTCTTACCCTTTTTCCAGCTGATAGATCCAGCACGCTAATTATTAGCCAGATTTCATCAACATTTTAAAACTGTCCTTGTTGTGATATCATGGAACTTTAAGCACACTTGTGGAATAAAAAGGGAGGAGATATTAATTTATCAATGTGTGTTAGATATACATTTGCAGGACAGCTTTAGAACCAGTTTTCATCATAATGCATGAATTCCCAGGTTCCACTGAGATTAGAACTCAGATCACTGGATTAAGAGTGAATTTCTCACATTTCCACTATTTACACATTAGTGTTAAGCCACCCCCGTAGTGTTCGAGTTCGGTTCGGTTCGTCGACCACCCGTGTGTTCGTCGAACTGTTCGTCGAACACCTTCGAACACTGTTAAAACCAATGGCAGGCAAACAAAAACACATAGAAACACATAGAAAACACATTCAAAGGTGTCCAAAAGCTGACAAACTGCTCAGAAGACATAACTAACACATGGAAAAGTGACAAGTACATATAGTCATGCGAAAATAAAAGAGGTGGAGGAGTAAAAGGAGGGGGAGACACAGATATAGGCATGTCATGCCCTTCTAAAATCCAAAAAGTGAGAAGCCGACACGGCCAGTCCGCTCCTGCCCGTGCTACCTCCGTGTCGCCGGGTTTGTGCCAGAGCCGCGGTGAACCCTGACAGCCAGCCCCCCTCTCCCAATACTGGTGCCTGTCCGCTGGTGGGTCGAGCGAGCCCCCCTGTGGTGGAGGCAGCTCTAAGCTTTTTAATTTAAATTGTCTCTCTAATTTGAATGAATACACTTTAAATCCATTTACAAGGATCTATTGGAGGGCAAGTCTCATGCCAGCAGCCGCGGTAATTCCAGCTCCAGTAGCGTCCACTAAAGCTGCTGCAGTTAAAAAGCTTTTATAAGGATCGAGCTCGGCTGTCCACCGCAAGGCATCCTACTGCCAGTCCCAGCCCCTATGCCTTGGGGTGCCTCCTGATGCTCTTCACTAAGTATCCCATGGTCCCGAAGCATTTCCTTTGAAAAAATTAAGTGTCTAAACTACAGGTGGTGCAGCTTGCTTAACAGCCGGGATAATCCGCTTACTAGCAGACACTGCTACTAGGCACAAAGTATTTCCTGGGCTAGATGCAGTTAAAAATTTGTAATTAGATACTCTCGTTGGATGCTGAGAAAGCATTCCATAGAGTCTCCTGGCACGCCATATATGATTCTCTTAAAAAGCTTGGGGTAGGGGTCTAGGGGACCCTTTTATAGCCAAAATCACGGCCCTGTATCGCAATACGTCACCTAGGCTGAAGATAAATGGAACTGTAGCACCCTGACGGCTCGGTTGCTAAAGTCGTATTGCACCTCACCCAGAGGTGTGATATCTCACTCTCAGCTAAGGATGGAGTGTGGATCAGGACCCGACACCTGCATGCATTACACCACATTGCCGTGGGGCAGGGCGACCAATATGCCCCTGAGATGGGCACGACAGTCCCTGTCCCTGGCTGGAGTGGGGGGAGGGAACACTGAGGAAGGGGAACCCTGTAGTGCAGGAGCAGGGAGGAAGCAGTTCCTGGGTGCATTGAGAAGGGAGTATAAAAGGTGGGCACCATCTTAGTTCAGTGCAGAGAAGTCTGAGCAGAAGTTCCAGGGAGCAGGGGCTCTGCATGAGCTCTGCTCCGGAGGCGGGCCTAGTAACAGAGGCCCAGGCCTGGAAGAGGGAGAAGGAAGGAAGAGGAGCGGAGAAGGCTCCAGGAACGAGGAATGAAGGGATCCCAGGGGTGCGGACGGGCGAGTCGCCACCGCACGCCCGAATCCACCTGCGTGGAGGGGTCAGGCCAAAGGGGGAGACCGGTCCCCGAACTAGTGGAGGCAGGAAACGACCCTCAGCTAGAAACCGGAGGCTCTGACATTTTATGTGGCGCAGCCCCTCGCTACACCCGCTAGGAAGCACCACATAGGGTCAGGGAAACTGGCGCCAAGTTTACCAAGAGGAGGCCCGAGGCAGCTGGACAGAAGTGTTGGTAAGAAAGGCCAGACAAAGGACACACAAAGGGGGTCCTGTGAAGTGCTCCAAAGTTATCTGGGAGTTGTCTGAGCCCCTCACCTGGTGAGCACAGTACGACGTGGGCAGCCGTTACCTGCAGACGTGGTCTGGATAATAAGAACTGTGAGTAAAGGCCCTGAACTGCATCACTGACTCCGTGTCGTTGCTGCTGCTGCCCTGCACCATCACCCCCATCCTCCGCATACACTGCCCTGAGGCTATACTCCTCCCGTGGGGAGTTATGCTACGCTCTGCTGCACCCACAACACCAGCCTCAGTGGTCTGCCCTGTAGCGGCGGTTCACTCTGACCGCAATCCACGGGTGGCGTAGTCGGACATTTAAACATGAAAATCACATAAATAGTTCCGCCACTGGTTTGACCGCCCTGAGCCACGGAACTGGGTCGCCGCCACGAAGACTACAACCACCAGCATCCACCAAAAAGGGTCCGGCTCCGGGTGTCCCAAGGCCCAGGGGGTGCGTCAGAACATTTTCATCAACTTTCACAATCACCAATGGGACAAGGCAGTGATGTCCTCTGTCCCCTCTCTTATACATCCTAGTGACGGAGCACCTGCTCTCATCAATTCGCCATAACCCCAATATTAGGTGGATTGAGGTGGGAGGCACCGAGTACAAGTGCTCTCTATTTGCTGATGATGTCCTAGTATATATCACTCAATCACATATATCCATCCATGCTGTTATGGCTGAAATAGATCACTTTGTTACATGGTCAAATTTTAAAATCAATGCAGCGAAGTCTGAGGCCCTCGATGTCTCCCTCCCCAAATCCATATAGGATTCCATCCAGTCCAACTTTCCCTTTGCCTGGCCCTCACAGGGTATCAAATACTTAGGAATTCCTATTCATAGAGACCTCTCCCATCTATGTTATCTTAATTTTGGGCCCTTTATTGAACAACTCCATACAGACCACGGTTGGCAAGTTAGAACTGTAAGATTCACTACGTGAACCACTGGTGTTTTGTGGAAAAGCACATGTACACTGCGTTCCAAATTATTATACAAAAAGTGTTTAGGAGTGATAAGGGAAGAATTTGTTTGTTTGTCAGTTAAACTCATTGATGGTGATGTGTGTCAGGGCTCTTTATATCACTGTAAGCAATTGCAGACACCTGTGCTAATTATTTTGGCAGGTGTGTCCAATGAAAGGCAAGACTACTTAAGAAGGCTCTCTCACATTATTAAGCAGCCTACATTTTCTGCCAAAATGGGAAAGAAAAAGGATGTGTCGGCTGCTGAGAAGCAACAAATTGTGGAGTGTTTAGGTCAAGGCATGACTACAATCAACATTGTGCGATGATCAGGATGAAGTGTCCTGGCAATCAAGAAGTATGTAGCTGATTCACAGTACACACGTGTGCGTGCTGATAAGGTCAAATTGAGGACTCTTTCCTACAGGCAATTACGTCAGGTTGAAAGAGCAGCGGCAAAAAAGCCTTGTCATAGCAGCAGACAAGTTTTTGAAGCTGCTTGTGCCTCCAACGTCCCCCGAACAACAAGATGCAGGGTCCTTCAGAGGTTTGCAGCTGTGCATGCGCCATCCTGTCGACCTCCTCTATCCACTTCACACAAGCAGAAACGGCTCCAGTGGGCCAAACATTACATGAAGACTTTTTTCAAAACTGTTTTGTTCACGGATGAGTGCCGTGCAGCGCTCGATGGTCCAGATGGATGGAGTGGAGGATGGCTGGTTGATGGACACCCCATGCAAACACGGCTACAGCGCCAACAAGGAGGAGGTGGAGTAATGTTTTGGGCTGGAATCATGGGGAGAGAGATTGTCGGCCCCTTTAGGATCCCTGAAGGCGCTAAAGATGAACTCCATAATGTATGTGGATTTTCTCAAACAGCACTTCCTGCCATGGTTCAAGAAGAAGAACCGTGTATTTCACAGCAAGATCATTTTTCTGCATGATAATGCACCATCTCATGCTGCACATAAAACATCTGCATCTCTGGCTGATATGGGCATAAAAGGGGACAAACTTATGGTGTGACCCCCATGCTCCCCTGACCTCTACCCCATTCAGAACCTTTGGAGCATCATTAAAAGGAGTGTCTATGATGGCGGGAGGCAGTTCACATCTAAGCAACAGCTCTGGGAGGGTATTCTGTCCTCATGCAAAACAATTGAAGCAGAAACCATCCAAAACCTGACAAATTCAATGGACGAGAGAGTTCAGAAGCTCCTTTCGAACAAGGGGTCCTATGTGAAAATGTAACATCACCTAGAATAAAGTTTTGAGTTGAAAACTGTTTGATTTCAGTTTCTAACAACCTGCTAATGCTTATAATTTCAAAAATGACCATTTTTTTGGTCTTTATTAAAATGAAAAGGTTGATCGAAAAGTTTGGGGGATCTAAGAGTGTGGCAACCCAGTAGTCATGATTACTTCGAATTCTGACAATATGAGGGTCATGCTGCAGGTAGTGCAGCAAGAAGGCACTTATGTGCCTTGCGCATCTCGGAGCCCCAAAATTATTTTCCGGGCTAGATGCAGCTAAAAATTATTTTTAATTTTAAATCTGGTGAAGCTTTAGTATAGATGGCCTAATAGGATCAGTGCTGCACACTGCTACAAAGCCCAAATTATTTTCCAGTCAAGATACAGATAAACATGATTAGTAATTTGAAAGCTTAAAACGGTTGGTAGGGTGATTTTAACCAATCATCAAGCTTTTACTCTCCCCAGGATGACACAGGGGTAGAAAAGTCGTTTCGGATCCATGATTTGTTCATCTTTATGAACGTGAGTCTGTCTACATTATCAGTGGAGAGCCGCGTGCGCTTATCTGTCAGCACACCACCAGCAGCGCTGAACACACGTTCAGACAGAACGCTGGCTGCGGGGCATGACAAGATCTCCAAGGCGTAAGTGGCTAGCTCCGGCCATTTATCCAGATTGGAAGCCCAAAAAGAGCAAGGGTCCAGTGACACAGTCGTGGCTTCAATGTTTACTTGGAGATACTCCTGTACCATCGTCTCTAGGCGTTGACTATGTGTCAGACTTCTTGTCTCCTGTGGCCTTGCAAAGGATGGGCTAAAAAAGTGGTGAAATGATTCCGCAAAATTGATGTTACCAGCAGATACTGTGGTTCTGTTACGGTTTGAGTGCTGAACACTTGACGGTCCCACGGTTGGCAAGTTGGAACTGTGAGATTCACTACGTGCACCACTGGTATTTTGTGGAAAAGCACATGTAAGATTCTGCAACAGTCTCTGCTGATACTCCTGCATGCGTGCATCCCTTTCTATGGCAGGAATAATTTCTGCAAATTTACTTTTGTACCGGGGATCTAACAGTGTGGCAATCCAGTAGTCAGGATTATTTCTAATTCTCACAATTCGAGGGTCATGTTGCAGGTAGTGCAGCAAGAAGGCACTCATGTGTGTTGCGCATCCAGGAGCACCAAGTCCCTGTTGTGTTGGTGGCGAGGTAACAATCATGCTTCCTTCCTCTGTCCTCTCCCCCCAACCTCGCACAACAGAAATGTGATCAAGGTCTCCCTCATCTGATGAGTCTTCCATCAGTTCGTCCTCCACTTCTTCCTGGGCTCCTGCACCTTCCTCACTAGTTTGGCTGCTACCATGCGCCCTGGTAAAATCATCTCCCCCACCCTCACATGCCTGCAGCCCTGGTGCTGCCGACCGTCTGGACCTTGCAGATGTTAGCCCTTCCGCATACAACTCCTCCTCCTCTACTTCCTCCACCTCCTCTTGTGCCACCACCTGACTCCGAATTCTGTTTAACATGTGCTCCAGCATGTAAATCACCGGAATAGTCATGCTGATAATGGCATCGTCAGCACTAAACATCTTCGTCGCCATTTCAAAACTGTGCAGAAGGGTGCATAGGTCCCTGATCTGAGACCACTCCTCCAGCGTGATTTGCCCCACCTCTGAATCTCGTTGGCCCAGGCTATACGTCAGAACGTATTGCACCAGGGCTTGTCGGTGCTGCCACAGTCGCTGCAACATGTGCAGAGTTGAATTCCACCGGGTAGGCACATCACATTTTAGCCGGTGAAGTGGCAGGCCCAACGACTTCTGTAGAGATGTAAGTCGCTGAGCTGCGGGATGCGAACGGCGGAAGTGAGCACACAGCGACCGTGCCCTCTGCAGAAGGCCATCTAGTCTGGGATAGTGGGCTAAAAATTGCTGGACAACCAGGTTCAACACGTGAGCCATACAAGGCACGTGTGTGACATTGCCCCGGCGAAGGGCCGCACCCAGGTTTGCAGCATTGTCGCACACGGCCTTCCCTGGTTTCAGGTCCAGTGGAGACAACCATTCATGAAATTGGTTCTCCAGAGCTGACCACAACTCCTCAGCTGTGTGACTCACATTTCCCAGACATTTCAATGTAAAAACCGCCTGATGACGTTGAGCCCTACTGCCAGCATAGTAAGGAGGTGTGCAGGATCCCTTCTGCGCAGTTAGAAAGCTTGTGGCATGACCAGACAGGCTTTGGGTGCAGGTGGAAGACCGAGAGGAGGTTGAGGAGGCAGAAGCAGTGGAGGAACTTTGACATAAAGAGGATTGACGCACAACTCGTGGGGACGGCAAGACTTGGACAGCAGCCCCTTGTCCTGCTGTCACCATAGTTACCCAGTGCCCAGTCAGCGACATGTAACGCCCCTGTCCATGCCTACTCGTCCAAGTGTCTGTGGTGAAATGCACCCTGTCACACACAAAGTTTCTCAAAGAAGCGGTGATGTTGTGTGTGACATGCTGGTGGAGCGCAGGCACACCTTTCTTTGAGAAGTAGTGCCGACTGGGCATCTGGTACTGGGGCACTGCGACGGACATAAGGTCTCGAAAATCCTCTGTGTCCACCAGGCGGAAAGGCAGCATTTCTGTAGCCAAGAGCTTGCAGATGGTGAAATTCAACCTCTTAGCTTTCTCATGGCTAGGAGGAAATGGTCTTTTACTTGTCCACATCTGAGGGACCGAGGGCTGGCTATTGTGCTTAGACGGGGTTGATAAGGGTGTCCCCGGCAAACTGCCGGTCTGTGAGGAAGATGCAGGCGGACATGTTAGGTTGCCTTGATCCAAAGGTGGTGCTATCGATGTCGGACAGCGCTCAACACCAGCTGGTGTTACCACCTCCAAAGAAAATGATGACCTGCCAATCACGCTGGCTGTTGCGGGTAAAGAGGTGGCAGGTCTGCGCCCCAAAACAGGTGTGACTGCTGTCCCCCCAGTCACAGAGGATGAAGAGGCCGCGGATGCACAAGATATGGCAGACGGTGATTGGCCCGGCCGGCTAGGCCGCATTGTAGCACACTGAGCTTCCCACTGCAACTTATGCTTCATGTCCATGTGCCGGTTCATGCATGAAGTACTCAAACTATGTATTTTTTGGCCTCTACTTAGCTTTTGCTGACAAATGTTACAGATAACACGAGTTTGGTCATCTTTATCGATCTGAAAAAATGCCCAGGCTATGCAAGGCTTAGCACCCATGCGACCTGAAGAGCCACCACGACTTGTGGTGAGAGGCAGAGTTGTGTTTGAGGATGCAGTTGTTGACGTGCTTCCAGTACTACGTCTCTGTCCAGGAAGGCGCAACCTGACCTCGTCGTCACTAGCATCTTCCTCCACCTCCTCTGCTGACCTCATCTCTTGGCTGACTGTGGGTTGACAGTAAGTGGGATCTCCGACCTCATCATCATCACCCTGTGCGTTATCACACCCGTCGTCCTCAGAGCCAACCTGTTCCTGCCCTGACAAAAAACTAAAGTTGTCGCTCCAATCAGGTACTTGAGTCTTATCATCGTCTTCCTCATTGTCTCCACCAACAGGAGTTACAGTTTGGGAATGAGGGTCTACATTATGGTCAGAACCTTCTGCGTCTGGTCCTGGATCCGACTCATAAAGATTCTGGGCATCAGTGCAGATCATTTCCTCGTCTGGATTCACAGAAGCGCTGGAGTCGACCTCTGATTCCCAGGCTATAGTATGAGTAAACAGCTCTGCAGACTCAACCATCTGTTCTACCTCACACTCAGACGGGCAGCTGGAGATTTGGGAGCTGTGAGGAAGCAAGTGCGATTTGGGTGACACCTTTGAGGACTGGAGTATTTGTGATGTTGAAGTTGATGTGGAGGAGAGCCCACTTAAAGGAGCACTTGATATCCGTTGAAGCACCTGCTGTTTTTGTGCCTCATCTGGAATTTGTAGCGATTGGCGTGGCCGTAAGAAAGGGATCTTATCACATTGTCCGCTAAAAGAAGTAGACATTTTAGTTTGGCTGGAAGATGGTCTTTCTTCTGCACCTACCCCACGGACACAACCTTTTTTCCCCTTCTCAACACGCCTATTCCCCTTTCCACCAGCAGCAGGCCTTTTTCCACTCATTTTGGTGGTTAACTAATTCACAACTCTGGAGTTGTTTGCACAAAAAAACAAGGGATGGTAACCGAGCAGAGCTGAGTGGCCAAACTGTGGTATTAGGCCAAAACTATTGGCTGGATTAGATGCAGAAAAAAATTATTTTTAATTTGCAACCTGATGGGGGTCAGTATAGATGGACTAATAGACCAAGTCCCACACACCGCTAGAAGCCCAAATATTTTTTCAGAGCTAGATGCAGAAAATTTTTTTATTCAATTTGCAACCTGATGGAGGTCAGTATAGATGGAGTAATAGACCAAGTCCCACACACTGCTAGAAGCCCAAATATTTTTTCAGAGCTAGATGCAGAAAAAAATTATTTTTAATTTGCAACCTGATGGAGGTCAGTATAGATGGACTAATAGACCAAGTCCCACACACCGCTAGAAGCCCAAATATTTTTTCAGAGCTAGATGCAGAAATTTTTTTTATTCAATTTGCAACCTGATGGAGGTCAGTATAGATGGACTAATAGACCAAGTCCCACACACTGCTAGAAGCCCAAATATTTTTTCAGAGCTAGATGCAGAAAAAAATTATTTTTAATTTGCAACCTGATGGAGGTCAGTATAGATGGACTAATAGACCAAGTCCCACACACTGCTAGAAGCCCAAATATTTTTTCAGAGCTAGATGCAGAAAAAAAATATTTTTAATTTGCAACCTGATGTAGGTCAGTATAGATGGACTAATAGACCAAGTCCCACACACTGCTAGAAGCCCAAATATTTTTTCAGAGCTAGATGCAGAAAAAAATTATTTTTAATTTGCAACCTGATGGAGGTCAGTATAGATGGACTAATAGACCAAGTCCCACACACCGCTAGAAGCCCAAATATTTTTTCAGAGCTAGATGCAGAAAAAAATTATATTCAGTTTGCAACCTGATGGAGGTCAGTATAGATGGACTAATAGAATGATGC
Organism: Phyllobates terribilis; assembly: GCF_046119375.1. Lineage (NCBI taxonomy): Eukaryota > Metazoa > Chordata > Amphibia > Anura > Dendrobatidae > Phyllobates > Phyllobates terribilis. Next base: position 183,966,752 of record NW_027362773.1, on the reverse strand, counting down.
TATGCCCAAAAGATTTTACTTCACTAGGTGCAGTAAAAAAATTGGTATTCTATACACAGGTGTTATATCTTGCAACACAGATAGGCTACTCCACTGACTAACACACTCTGCAATAGGCCAAAAAGGATTAGCTTTGCTAGATTCAGCCAAATGCTGTGAAAAAAACTTGCACAGCACTGGCACAGACCTGCCTGGCAAAAACTGATAGGAACTCATGTAACCTAGTCCTGAAAAGGACTCCAATTACAATTAGTCTTTACTCCCACAACCTATCTATTTAAGAGCACAGACCTCCCTGATAAAAGTCGTAGGAAATGCTGTAACCTAGTCCTTAAAAGGACTGCAATCACAACTATTCCCTACTCCCAAGCTATCTGTATATTTGTGCGAAAATTGGCTTGAAATTAACAAGGTATAGCACACACAGCAACAGCGGTGCCGTCTAACACGCAGCTGCAGCAGTGAGAAAATGGTGGCGACGGGGAAAATGGCTTGGTCTTATAGGGCAAGGACATGTGACATACACTGCCAATCACACATGCCCTTGCTTGTGTGAAAAAAAGCACTTCGCTCGGTGTGTGCGCTGCTGATAGGCTGACAGATTGCACCTCCCCACTGCAAATGCGGGAAAGAGAAAAAAAAATGGAGATCTTCATTGTTCCTGCAGAGATCCATCCCCTGCCCCTCCCCCCGCCCCGCTGTACACTCAAACTGCGTATTAACATTAATTTTCATCATTACTGAGAAAAAATCCAGTTATGATTTTGGTGCATGAACAGTTATCGAACATAACCTCGAACAGCCGAATTTTTCTCAAATTGTTCGTGTTCGCCGACCGGCTCGAACACCGCCCAAAACAGCTCGAATTTGAGATTGGCGAACAGTTCGAGTAGAACAACGCTCATCTCTAGTTATGAGGTTCCATGGTGTAATCGTTAGCACTTTGGACTCTGAATCCAGTGATCTGAGTTCAAATCTCAGTGGAACCTGAGAATTTCTTTGTGCATAGTGGTTTTATCTTTTCTGCTCACACTCAATTTGCCAATGCACATGGTTTAACATAAAAAGAGAAAGTTAAAATCCACATGGCAGAAAGATCTATCTATCAAGAAAGTTTAACTCAAAAGTTAAACTTGACTTCATGAAGCAAAACTCATATCATCTATGTCACACCAAGCAATCGTACTCTATGACTTGTGCCAATGTTCGCATGACACTTTTTCCAGGTGGTTGAAACTGACCAGGATTTCAAGCCGAAACGGCCTCAAGAAACGACAGCGATTTTTTTCCTGAATCACCCATTTTAGTGTTTTCCAGCATTTTTGTAAACATAGTTTGGTGATGTTTTTCTAAGTATTGTTTTGGGCATCAAATGAGTTTGTTTAAGTTTCTTTTTTGCTCGCAAAATGCTGTGAACGTCACTCAGGAACCTTCCAGGGGTCTTTCTAACCTACTCATTGACTTGTATAGCAAGTATAAAGCAAGCAAAATATACCTGAAAAATGATATGCTCACTTCTGTTAACCGATTGGCGTTTTGGGAAACTTAATGAGGTTAAAAGACGCTCAATACCTGATCATATGAACAGCAAGTCTTTTTGCATGGAAATGAATCTGTTCAAACTATTGAGCATTTTCAAAGCCTTTTTCAGGAGGTGTTTGGAACAAAGTCACTCTAAATCCGCCTTATGAATTTTAATAAACCTTGAACTGTAAAAGGTTCCAATTGATGATACCTTTAAATCAGATTTTTACATTCCAGTGAGGCCTGGAATTTTGTTTCCAATTGAAATCTTCCATTTTCTGAAATGTCTTCCAGAAGGATAATCACTGATATTGATCATGGTGCTATAAGAAAAGGTGTGAAACTCTTAAGAATGAAACAGTGTCTGAGTAGTTGTGGCCAAGTGGTTAAGGCAATGGAGTAGAAATCCATTGGAACAAAGTCACTCTAAATCCGCCTTATGAATTTTAATAAACCTTGAACTGTAAAAGGTTCCAATTGATGATACCTTTAAATCAGATTTTTACATTTCAGTGAGGCCTGGAATTTTGTTTCCAATTGAAATCTTCCATTTTCTGAAATGTCTTCCAGAAGGATAATCACTGATATTGATCATGGTGCTATAAGAAAAGGTGTGAAACTCTTAAGAATGGAATAGTGTCTGAGTAGTTGTGGCCGAGTGGTTAAGGCAATGGACTAGAAATCCATTGGGGTCTTCCCGCGTAGGTTCAAATCCTGCCAACTACGTTTAACTTCATGTAACATTTTGACGAATTATCTGAGTAGATCAATTTCCACATTCCCAAGTCTATCCCCCACAGAAATGGTCTGTAATCTATGTATTGTATTTGTAGAACCAGCTTAACAGCATCAGTAGATCTTCTTTTGATTAGTCAGCCGGGTGAGATGTCACTTGTGCATCACACCACCAATCAAACAAAGCTCAGAGGGTGCCATCAGGTATGTGGTGCAAATCCTCCTTTTTTCCAGCGAACACAGACCACTGCCGGGGCTGATGGACTGGGATATGAACTTTGATTTGCACCAACTCTACTTGAATTATCTTTCCGATGGAACCTTTTAGCACACCATGAAAAATCTTTAGTGACTTCTGGATGAGCAGAAGTTTTGCAATTTCTTTTTTTCTTACCCTTTTTCCAGCTGATAGATCCAGCACGCTAATTATTAGCCAGATTTCATCAACATTTTAAAACTGTCCTTGTTGTGATATCATGGAACTTTAAGCACACTTGTGGAATAAAAATGGAGGAGATATTAATTTGCCAATGTGTGTTAGATATACATTTGCGGGACAGCTTTAGAACCAGTTTTCATCATAATGCATGAATTCCCAGGTTCCACTGAGATTAGAACTCAGATCACTGGATTAAAAGTGAATTTCTCACATTTCCACTATTTACACATGCTCTTTTACTGTTTTCAAAAGAAAATCAAGCCAGCTTCATTGGGCATGTGGTTCCATGGTGTAATGGTTAGCAATCTGGACTCTGAATCGAGCAATCAGAGTTCAAATCTCAGTGAAACCTGAGAAATTCTTTGTGCATAGCGGTTTTATCTTTTCTGCTCACACTCAATTTGCCAATGCACATGGTTTAACATAAGAAGAGAAAGTTAAAATCCACATGGCAAAAAGATCTATCTATCAAGAAAGTTTAACTCAAAAGTTAAACTTGACTTCATGAAGCAAAACTCATATCATCTATGTCACACCAAGCAATCGTATTCTATGACTTGTGCCAATGTTCGCATGACACTTTTTCCAGGTGGTTGAAACTGACCAGGATTTCAAGCCGAAACGGCCTCAAGAAACGACAGCGATTCTTTTCCGGAATCACCCTTTTTAGTGTTTTCCAGCATTTTTGTAAACATAGTTTGGTGATGTTTTTCTAAGTATTGTTTTGGGCATCAAATGAGTTTGTTTAAATTTCTTTTTTGCTCGCAAAATGCTGTGAACGTCACTCAGGAACCTTCCAGGGGTCTTTCTAACCTACTCATTGACTTGTATAGCAAGTATAAAGCAAGCAAAATATACCTGAAAAATGATATGCTCACTTCTGTTAACCGCTTGGCGTTTTGGGAAACTTAATGAGGTTCAAAGACGCTCAATACCTGATCATATGAACAGCAAGTCTTTTTGCATTTAAATGAATCTGTTCAAACTATTGAGCATTTTCAAAGCCTTTTTCAGGACGTGTTTGGAACAAAGTCACTCTAAATCTGCCTTATGAAGTTTAATAAACCTTGAACTGTAAAAGGCTCCAATTGATGATACCTTTAAATCAGATTTTTACATTTCAGTGAGGCCTGGAATTTTGTTTCCAATTTAAATCTTCCATTTTCTGAAATGTCTTCCAGAAGGATAATCACTGATATTGATCATGGTGCTATAAGAAAAGGTGTGAAACTCTTAAGAATGAAACTGTGGTTGAGTGGTTAAGGCGATGGACTAGAAATCCATTGGGGTATTCCTGCATAGATTCAAATCCTGCCAACTACATTTAACTTCATGTAACATTTTGACTAATTATCTGAGTAGATCAATTTCCACATTCCCAAGTCTATCCCCCACAGAAATAGTCTGTAATCTATGGATTGTATTTGTAGAACTAGCTTAACAGCATCTGTAAAACTTCTTTTGATTAGTCAGCCGGGTGAGATGTCACTTGTGCATCACACCACCAATCAAACAAAGCTCAGAGGGTGCCATCAGGTATGTGGTGCAAATCCTCCTTTTTTCCAGCGAACACAGACCACTGCCGTGGCTGATGGACTGGGATATGAACTTTGATTTGCACCAACTCTACTTGAATTATCTTTCCGATGGAACCTTTTAGCACACCATGAAAAATCTTTAGTGACTTCTGGATGAGCAGAAGTTTTGCAATTTCTTTTTTTCTTACCCTTTTTCCAGCTGATAGATCCAGCACGCTAATTATTAGCCAGATTTCATCAACATTTTAAAACTGTCCTTGTTGTGATATCATGGAACTTTAAGCACACTTGTGGAATAAAAAGGGAGGAGATATTAATTTACCAATGTGTGTTAGATATACATTTGCGGGACAGCTTTAGAACCAGTTTTCATCATAATGCATGAATTCCCAGGTTCCACTGAGATTAGAACTCAGATCACTGGATTAAGAGTGAATTTCTCATATTTCCACTATTTACACATGCTCTTTTACTGTTTTCAAAAGAAAATCCAGCCAGCTTCTTTGGTCTTGTGGTTCCATGGTGTAATGGTTAGCACTCTGGACTCTGAATACAGCAATCTGAGTTCAAATCTCAGTGGAACCTGAGTAATTCTTTGTGCATAGCGGTTTTATCTTTTCTGCTCACACTCAATTTGCCAATGCACATGGTTTAACATAAAAAGAGAAAGTTAAAATCCACATGGCAGAAAGATCTATCTATCAAGAAAGTTTAACTCAAAAGTTAAACTTGACTTCATGAAGCAAAACTCATATCATCTATGTCACACCAAGCAATCGTACTCTATGACTTGTGCCAATGTTCGCATGACACTTTTTCCAGGTGGTTGAAACTGAACAGGATTTCAAGCCGAAACGGCCTCAAGAAACGACAGCGATTTTTTTCCTGAATCACCCTTTTTAGTGTTTTCCAGCATTTTTGTAAACATAGTTTGGTGATGTTTTTCTAAGTATTGTTTTGGGCATCAAATGAGTTTGTTTAAGTTTCTTTTTTGCTCGCAAAATGCTGTGAACGTCACTCAGGAACCTTCCAGGGGTCTTTCTAACCTACTCATTGACTTGTATAGCAAGTATAAAGCAAGCAAAATATACCTGAAAAATGATATGCTCACTTCTGTTAACCGCTTGGCGTTTTGGGAAACTTAATGAGGTTAAAAGACGCTCAATACCTGATCATATGAACAGCAAGTCTTTTTGCATGGAAATGAATCTGTTCAAACTATTGAGCATTTTCAAAGCCTTTTTCAGGAGGTGTTTGGAACAAAGTCACTCTAAATCCGCCTTATGAATTTTAATAAACCTTGAACTGTAAAAGGTTCCAATTGATGATACCTTTAAATCAGATTTTTACATTTCAGTGAGGCCTGGAATTTTGTTTCCAATTGAAATCTTCCATTTTCTGAAATGTCTTCCAGAAGGATAATCACTGATATTGATCATGGTGCTATAAGAAAAGGTGTGAAACTCTTAAGAATGAAACAGTGTCTGAGTAGTTGTGGCCAATTGGTTAAGGCAATGGACTAGAAATCCATTGGAACAAAGTCACTCTAAATCCGCCTTATGAATTTTAATAAACCTTGAACTGTAAAAGGTTCCAATTGATGATACCTTTTAATCAGATTTTTACATTTCAGTGAGGCCTGGAATTTTGTTTCCACTTGAAATCTTCCATTTTCTGAAATGTCTTCCAGAAGGATAATCACTGATATTGATCATGGTGCTATAAGAAAAGGTGTGAAACTCTTAAGAATGAAATAGTGTCTGAGTAGTTGTGGCCAAGTGGTTAAGGCAATGGAGTAGAAATCCATTGGAACAAAGTCACTCTAAATCTGCCTTATGAATTTTAATAAACCTTGAACTGTAAAAGGTTCCAATTGATGATACCTTTAAATCAGATTTTTACATTTCAGTGAGGCCTGGAATTTTGTTTCCAATTGAAATCTTCCATTTTCTGAAAAGTCTTCCAGAAGGATAATCACTGATATTGATCATGGTACTATAAGAAAAGGTGTGAAACTCTTAAGAATGGAATAGCGTCTGAGTAGTTGTGGCCGAGTGGTTAAGGCAATGGACTAGAAATCCATTGGGGTCTTCCTGCGTAGGTTCAAATCCTGCCAACTACGTTTAACTTCATGTAACATTTTGATGAATTATCTGAGTAGATCAATTTCCACATTCCCAAGTCTATCCCCCACAGAAATGGTCTGTAATCTATGTATTGTATTTGTAGAACCAGCTTAACAGCATCTGTAGATCTTCTTTTGATTAGTCAGCCAGGTGAGATGTCACTTGTGCATCACACCACCAATCAAACAAAGCTCAGAGGGTGCCATCAGGTATGTGGTGCAAATCCTCCTTTTTTCCAGCGAACACAGACCACTGCCGGGGCTGATGGACTGGGATATGAACTTTGATTTGCACCAACTCTACTTGAATTATCTTTCCGATGGAACCTTTTAGCACACCATGAAAAATCTTTAGTGACTTCTGGATGAGCAGAAGTTTTGCAATTTCTTTTTTTCTTACCCTTTTTCCAGCTGATAGATCCAGCACGCTAATTATTAGCCAGATTTCATCAACATTTTAAAACTGTCCTTGTTGTGATATCATGGAACTTTAAGCACACTTGTGGAATAAAAATGGAGGAGATATTAATTTGCCAATGTGTGTTAGATATACATTTGCGGGACAGCTTTAGAACCAGTTTTCATCATAATGCATGAATTCCCAGGTTCCACTGAGATTAGAACTCAGATCACTGGATTAAAAGTGAATTTCTCACATTTCCACTATTTACACATGCTCTTTTACTGTTTTCAAAAGAAAATCCAGCCAGCTTCATTGGTCATGTGGTTCCATGGTGTAATGGTTAGCACTCTGAGTTCAGCTGAGTTCATTGGACATGAATGAGCTCACCTCATGCACGTCACTGACAGCGTGGGAAAATTCTCACGCTGAAGCGCTGAGTGCAGGAGAATTTTCCCACGCTGTCAGTGACGTGCATGAGGTGAGCTCATTCATGTCCAATGATCTCAGCTCACCTCATGCACGTCACTGACAGCGTGGGAAAATTCTCCTGCACTCAGCGCTACAGCGTGAGAATTCTCCCACGCTGTCAGTGACGTGCATGAGGTGAGCTCATTCATGTCCAATGAACTCAGCTGACCTCATGCACGTCACTGACAGCGGGGGAGAATTCTCACGCTGAAGTGCTGAGTGCAGGAGAATTCTCCCACGCTGTCAGTGACGTGCATGAGGTGCGCCGAGTTCATTGGACATGAACTCGTCTCATCTTTATGCCGTCACAGCCAGACACTGCAGAGCGCAAGTATGCCTGCGCTTCTCAGTGTCTGTGGGATGACAGGCTGGATGGCAGCGTTCTGCTGCGGTCCAGCCTGTTATCTCGATGTAGCAGAGCTGAAGCTGTCGTGGGAACCATGGAAAGGTAAGGATGAGGTTGCTTTATTATTTTTCTTTTATTGCAGGAGATCGTTGGCTTCAGCTGGAATGGGCGTGACGGTAAGTGTGGTTTAATTTAGAACAATAAAGGAATGTGTCTTTATTTCAATTAAAGGACTTTATTCTGGGTGTTTGTGTTTTCTTTTAACTTTGACTATGGGGTTAGTAATGGGGGTGTCTTATAGACGCCTCTCCATTACTAACCTGGGCTTGATGTCAGCTGGCATTATAAGCTGACATCAACCCCAACCCTATTACCCCCTGCCACCGCACCAGGGCAGCGTGGAAGAGCGAGGCTAAGTGCCAGAATTGGCGCATCCTATGGATGCGCCATTTCTGGGGCGGCTGACGGCTGGTGTTTCTAGCCTGGGAGGGGGCCAATATTCATGGTTCCCTTCCTGGGCTATTAATATCAGCCCCCAGCTGTCTGCCTAGCCTTTGCTAGCTATTAAATTAGGGGGGACCCCACGTCATTTTTTTGGGGGGTCCCCCATTTTAATAGCTAGTAAAGGCTAGGTATTCAGCTGGGGGCTGATATTAGTAGTCTGGGAAGCTCCGTGGGTATTACCCCCTTCCCAGGCTTCAAACATCTGCCCCAGCCGTCTGCTTAACCTCCGCTAGAGACTAAAATTACGGGGAACCCCAAGCCAATTTTTTTTAATAATAAATCCTTTATTTTAATACTAAATGACAAGTACAGTAGCCAACTGTTAGAACCTTGCTCTTAGGTTTTTTCCTTTGCTGGTCACATGACCTTGTTGGCCTATTTAATCCTGCTCCGCCCTTCTGGCTTTGCTGGACTTCATTGTATATCTACTTTCTAGCTAGCCTGTGCTCTGTGTCTTGCTCTGTTAGTTTGCTTGGTTTACTGACCTCTATGTTCTTTATATTTTGTTTGTTCGTCTGTCTGCTACTATTTCTGTTAGGAGGTGTCCCATATTCCTCCCAGTCCTTAGTACTTGTAGGGATTCCTCCCCCACATCTATAGGTCTTCGTACAGACTAGCTTAGGACTTTAGCAGGTCTGATCGCAGGATCAGGTTCCCTGTTACATCGTAGGGATTCAGCTGAGTTCTATCGTAGGGACAGATCTCCTCTCTTTCCTTAGCTCTGGTAGCAGAACATAACAGTAAGTCCAGCCAGCAAATTCTCTAAGGAAAGATTTTTCTGTTCCATCATGGTGTCGGTTCAGGATTTGGCTCATCGCCTGCAGGGACTCTCTCTGGAAGTGGCCGAGCTCCGTCAGCACGTGAGTAACTGTTCTGGAGCACATTTCTTGGAGCCTAAGGTATGTTTGCCGGATTTATTTTTTGGTGAACATCGAGAATTTTTTTCATTTAAAAATGCTTGCTTATTGTATTTTCGTTTGAGACCCAAGTCCTCTGGGGGTGAATCCTAGCGCGTAGGGTTCATAATGTCACTTTTGCGCAAAGAGCCTCAGGAGTGGGCCTTTTCTTTGCAACCTAGTGATACATGCTTCAGATCAGTGGATAGTTTTTTTTCTGCTTTAGGACTATTATATGATGATCCTGACCGTGTCGCATCAGCTGAAACTGAGTTGAGACGTTTAAAACAAGGATCAGGTAATGTCGAAAAATATTGTACACATTTTCGTCGTTGGTCCACTCAAACAGGGTGGAACGATTCTGCTCTGAAAAGTCTATTTCTTGCTGGGCTCAGTGAAAGGGTTAAAGACCTGCTAATTGCTTATCCTACACCTGAGGATTTGCAACAGGCTATGCAATTAGCTATACGGGTGGATAGAAGACTGCGTGCTAGGGTTAATGAGAGCAAATCCTCTGCTATGTCAGTTTCTGGTTATGATAATGTGTGTACTAACAGTGGTGAACCGATGGAGATTGGATCGGTGGCACCTCGCTCTCAAGAAAAAGACCATCGTTTTTCGAAAGGCTTGTGTTTCTATTGCGGAAAATCTGGTCATTTGATTAAAGGCTGTGAGCTTCGTATGAAGAAAGAAAAAAAAATGGTCAGTCATGCCTGTATTGCCTGTTTAAATTCCAAGGGTGTATTTTTAGCTGCTTCCACGATTGCTCAGGAAAAATTAATGGAATTTCGGGTGTTTGTTGATTGCGGGTCTACACTGAATGTAATTGATGGGGGATTCGTGGAAAAACTCAATTTAAAACCTGAACCTTTATCATCCCCCATTGCTGTGGTTTCTGTGGATGGCTCCCCTTTGAAGAATATTACTCTCAAGGTCTGTGAATTTCCTCTCACTATTAATGGTGTTCACCATGAGAAATTGGATTTGGTAGTGTTGAATAACTTGCCTTCTCCAGTAATATTGGGATTGCCCTGGTTAAAATGTCACAATCCTGTACTGGATTGGTCTACCAGTGAAATTAAATCCTGGAGCCATAAATGTTATGACAAGTGTTGTAACGGGCGTATTGCAGCTTTGGATAGGGGAGAATTGCCTGTTCCTATTCAGGATTTTTGGAGAGTTTTTTCTGAGAAGGAATCGCAGGTTTTGCCTCCCCATAGAGACTATGATTGTTCTATTGAATTTGTCCCTGGAGCGACTCTTCCTAAAAGTCGTTTATTTAACCTTACTATTCCTGAGAGGAAGGCTTTGGAGGAATACATACAGACAAGTTTGGCCGCCGGTCACATTAGGCCCTCTAAGTCTCCTGTGGCGGTTGGATTTTTTTTTGTAAAAAAAAAGGACGGCGGTTTACGTCCTTGTCTGGATTTTCGTGAGATTAACAAAATTACGGTACGCAATCCTTACCCACTGCCATTGATTCCTGATCTGTTTAACCAGTTATTGGGGGCCAAGTGGTTCTCTAAAATTGACCTTAAGGGGGCATACAATCTGTTGCGCATGAAGGAGGGTGATGAATGGAAGACTGCTTTTAACACTCCTGTGGGTCATTTTGAGAATCTGGTTATGCCTTTTGGTCTTACTAATGCTCCTGCATTTTTTCAGAATCTGATTAATGACATCCTTAGACCTTTGATCGGTAAAAATGTGGTTGTGTATTTGGATGACATTTTGATTTATTCGCCAGATCTGGAGTCTCATTGGCGGAGCGTGCGTGAGGTATTACAGTTATTAATGGACAATTTGCTTTTTGCTAAGCTGGAGAAATGTGAGTTCGCTGTACAGAGAATTAGTTTTTTGGGCTACATTATCTCCAGCAAAGGTTTTGAGATGGATCCGGTTAAGGTTCAGGCTGTGCAGGAATGGCCTAGGCCTATTGGTTTGAAATCGATACAGAGGTTTTTGGGTTTCGCCAATTACTATAGAAAATTCATAAAAATTTTTTCTAGTATTGTCAAACCTCTGACTGATCTCACCAGGAAAGGTGCTGATGCGGTTCAGTGGTCTTCTGAGGCCATTGAAGCTTTTGTGTATCTCAAGGAGAGGTTCACCTCTGCTCCCATCCTTATGCAGCCTGATGTTACTAGGCCGTTTTTGGTTGAGGTTGATGCTTCCTCTGTGGGGGTTGGCGCAGTATTGTCTCAGGATAACGGGGATGGATTACATCCCTGTGCCTTTTTTTCAAAAAAATTTTCGGAGACTGAATTGAATTACGATATTGGTAATCGGGAATTATTGGCTATTAAACTCGCATGAACACTGGCGCCACTTCTTGGAAGGTGCGGAATTTCCCGTTCAGGTTCTTACGGATCATAAAAATCTGATATATCTTGACGCTGCCAAGCGCCTGAATGCCCGTCAGGCTAGGTGGGCACTGTTTTTCTCGCGGTTTAATTTCTCCGTTACTTACATCCCTGGTACTAAGAATGTTAAGGCGGATGCCTTGTCTCGCAGTTTTTCTCCCATAGTCGGTGCTGAGAAAGAGGAAAACATTTTACAAGAAGGTGTTGTGATAGCTGCTTTAGACTCCGTTTTGGAAGATGAGATTCTTAAAGCTCAGGAGAATGCCCCATCTAACACTCCTCATGGGAGGTTGTTTGTGCCTGGGACCTTTAGGAGAGATTTGTTTGTTGAGTGTCACGAATCTCGGTTGGCAGGTCATCCCGGAATCTCTGAGACCAAGAGACTGGTGGGTCGCAGTTTTTGGTGGCCTGGATGGCAGAAGGAAGTCATTAAGTGGGTACGCCAATGTACTGTATGTGCTAGATCTAAGTCCTCACATACTCCTGCTGCGGGGTTGCTTTGTCCTTTGGAGGTCCCCAGTGCTCCTTGGACACATTTGGCTATGGACTTTATAACTGACCTTCCCCCCTCTGAGGGTTTTACTGTCATCTGGGTGGTCGTGGACCGTTTTAGTAAGATGTGTCACTTGGTTCCCTTCATCAAACTGCCCTGCGCTAAAACTCTCGCTAAGGCCTTTGTCAAGGAAATTGTCAGACTTCATGGCGTTCCTACTGACATTGTTTCTGATAGGGGTCCTCAGTTCGTGGCTCGTTTTTGGCGTGCCTTTTGTGACAGGTTGGGAATTCATTTGTCGTTTTCGTCCGGATATCATCCTGAATCTAATGGCCAGACAGAAAGGAAAAACCAGGATGTTGAGCAGTTCTTGCGTTGTTTTGTGGCAGACAATCAAGAGGGGTGGTCTGAGTTTCTGCCACTTGCCGAATTTGCTCTGAACAATCATACATCTTCTTCTGCTGGTTGTTCGCCTTTTTTTTGTTGTTCTGGTAGACATCCGTCGTTTGGGTCGTTCTCCAAGTTGGGATCTGCCGTGCCTGAGGAGGAGAATTTTTCCGGTGATTTGGAAAGAGTTTGGACAGATGTGCGTGGTAATCTTCAGGAGGCCAACAGAAAATCTAAAGACTACTTTGATAGGAAACGACAGGAGGTTTTGTTCGCTGTTGGTGACATGGTTTGGTTGTCCTCTAGGAATCTGCGGTTGAGGATTCCTTCTAAGAAATTGGGTCCCAAGTTTGTAGGGCCCTTTAAGGTGCTTCAGGTTGTCAACCAATCTGCTGTTAGGTTGGAGGTTCCTACCTCCTGGAGAATTAATCCGGTCTTTCATGTCTCTCTGTTAAAAAAAGCTGTTGTGTCGGATGGTGACGCCTCTGCCTCTGTTCCTCCGGTGGTGGAGGACGGGGAATATGAAATTTCTCGCATCCTTGACTCTAGACGGTATAGAGGTAGTTTGCAGTATCTTGTGGCCTGGAAAGGTTTCGGACCCGAGGATAACTCTTGGGTGAGGTCAGATGATGTTTCCGCGTCCAGACTTATCAGAGCGTTTCACAGGAGATTTCCTGATAAGCCTGGTCCTAGGGGATCCGGAGGATCCTCTTAGAAGGGGGGGTACTGTTAGAACCTTGCTCTTAGGTTTTTTCCTTTGCTGGTCACATGACCTTGTTGGCCTATTTAATCCTGCTCCGCCCTTCTGGCTTTGCTGGACTTCATTGTATATCTACTTTCTAGCTAGCCTGTGCTCTGTGTCTTGCTCTGTTAGTTTGCTTGGTTTACTGACCTCTATGTTCTTTATATTTTGTTTGTTCGTCTGTCTGCTACTATTTCTGTTAGGAGGTGTCCCATATTCCTCCCAGTCCTTAGTACTTGTAGGGATTCCTCCCCCACATCTATAGGTCTTCGTACAGACTAGCTTAGGACTTTAGCAGGTCTGATCGCAGGATCAGGTTCCCTGTTACATCGTAGGGATTCAGCTGAGTTCTATCGTAGGGACAGATCTCCTCTCTTTCCTTAGCTCTGGTAGCAGAACATAACACCAACACTGTCACAGTACTTCATATATATGTGACTGACATGTTTCTATCTATCTAATCTATGTGTGAAGCTCTATTCTGTCTGTTATAAATTGTCGGGTACCGCTGCTGAATTGCCGGCCGGCTTTTTTAAAGAGACGGTGCACGAAAACACTATTATATTTTTTAATAAATCCTTTACACTAAATGACAAGTACAGTAAGCAACACTGTCACTGTACTTCGTATATATTTGGCTGACATGTTTCTATCTATCTAATCTATGTGTGATTCTCTATTCCTTCTATTCTAAATTGTCGGGTACAGATGCTGAATTGCCGGCCGGCTTTTTTAAAGAGACGGTGCATGAAAACACTATTATTTTTTTTGATAAATCCTTTACACTAAATGACAAGTACAGTAAGCAACACTGTCACTGTGCTTCTTATATGTGTGACTGACATGTTTCTATCTATCTAATCTATGTGTGATTCTCTATTCTTTCTGTTCTAAATTGTCGGGTACCGGTGTATGCCGCTGATGAATTGCCGGCTTTTCATGTTTCACTGTGAGCACTGTTCCCATCGATTTGGGCAATCACTGTAATGCCACAACCACCATGGCTGTGGCATTACAGTGAGTGGCAGACAATCCCTGCATGATTGGTGCTCTAAATAGCGCCAGACATGCAGGACACTCTTTTGGTGCACGAACAGCTATCGAACATAACCTCGAACAGCCGAATTTTTTGCAAATCGTTCGGGTTCGTCGAACAACTCGAACACTGCCCAAAACAGCTCGAATTTGAGATTGGCGAACAGTTCTAGTCGAACACCGCTCATCTCTACTCAAAAGTTAAACTTGACTTCATGAAGCAAAACTCATATATCATCTACAGTCATGGCCAAAAGTTTTGAGAATGACACCAAAATTATATTTTCACATGATCTGCTGGCCTCTGATTTTTATTAGTGTTTGTCTGATGTTTATATCACATACAGAAAAATAATTGCAATCATATTATGAGTACCAATAGGTTATATTGACAGTTAGAATGAGTTAATGCAGCAAGTCAATATTTGCAGTGTTGCCCCTTCTTCTTCAAGACCTGTGTAATTCTCCCTGGCATGCTCTCAATCAACTTTTGGACCAAATCCTGACTGATAGCAGTTCATTCTTGCATAATCAATGCTCGCATTTTGCCAGAATTTGTTGGTTTTTGTTTGTCCACCCGTCTCTTGATGATTGACCACAAGTTCTCAATGGGATTAAGATCTGGGGAGTTTCCAGGCCATGGACCCAAAATCTCTATGTTTTGTTCCATGAGCCATTTTGTTATCACCTTTGCTTTATGGCAAGGTGCTCCATCATGCTGGAAAAGGCATTTTTGGGCACCAAACTGCTCTTGGACGGTTGGGAGAAGTTGCTCTTGGAGGACATTCTGGTACCATTCTTTATTCATGGCTGTGTTTTTAGGCAAGGCTGTGAGAGAGCCAATTCCCTTGGCTGAGAAGCAACCCCACACATGTATGGTTTCAGGATGCTTTACAGTTGGCATGAGACAAGACTGGTGGTAGCGCTCACCTCTTCTTCTCCGAATAAGCTGTTTTCCAGATGTCCCAAACAATCGAAAAGGGGATTCATCAGAGAAAATGACTTTGCCCCAGTCCTCAGCAGTCCACTCCCTGTACCTTTTGCAGAATATCAGTTGGTCCCTGATGTTTTTTCTGGAGAGAAGTGGCTTCTTTGCTGCCCTCCTTGAAACCAGCCCTTGCTCAAAGAGTCTCCGCCTCACAGTGCGTGCAGAAGCACTCACACCAGCCTGCTGCCATTCCTGAGCAAGCTCGGCACTGCTGGTAGTCCGATCCCGCAGCTGAAACAGTTTTAAGATACGGTCCTGGCGCTTGCTGGTCTTTCTTGGGCGCCTGGAGCCTTTTTGACAACAATGGAAGCTCTCTCCTTGAAGTTCTTGATGATGCGATAGATTGTTGACTGAGGCGCAATCTTTGTAGCTGCGATACTCTTCCCTGTTAGGCCATTTTTGTGCAGTGCAATGATGGCTGCACGTGTTTCTTTAGAGATAACCATGGTTAACTGAAGAGAAACAATGATACCAAGAAACAGCCTCCTTTTAAAGTGTCCAGTGATGTCATTCTTACTTAATCATGACTGATTGATCGCCAGCCCTGTCCTCATCAACACCCACACCTGTGTTAATGGATCAATCACTAAAACGATGTTAGCTGCTCCTTTTAAGGCAGGACTGCAATGATGTTGAAATGTGTTTTGGGGGTTAAAGTTCATTTTCTGGGCAAATATTGACTTTGCAAGTACAGTAAGTACTGTTAAGCTGATCACTCTTTGACATTCAGGAGTATATGCAAATTGCCATTACACAAAATGAAGCAGCAAACTTTGGAAAAATTACTATTTGTCTCATTCTCAATACTTTTGGCCATGACTGTATGTCACACCAAGCAATCGTACTCTGTGACTTGTGCCAATGTTCGCATGACACTTTTTCCAGGTGGTTGAAACTGACCAGGATTTCAAGCCGAAACGGCCTCAAGAAACGACAGCGATTTTTTTCCTGAATCACCCTTTTTAGTGTTTTCCAGCATTTTTGTAAACATAGTTTGGTGACGTTTTTCTAAGTATTGTTTTGGGCATCAAATGAGTTTGTTTAAGTTTCTTTTTTGCTCGCAAAAAGCTGTGAACATCACTCAGGAACCTTCCAGGGGTCTTTCTAACCTACTCATTGACTTGTATAGCAAGTATAAAGCAAGCAAAATATACCTGAAAATGATATGCTCACTTCTGTTAACCGCTTGGCATTTTGGGAAACTTAATGAGGTTAAAAGACGCTCAATACCTGATCATATGAACAGCAAGTCTTTTTGCATGGAAATGAATCTGTTCAAACTATTGAGCATTTTCAAAGCCTTTTTCAGGAGGTGTTTGGAACAAAGTCACTCTAAATCCGCCTTATGAATTTTAATAAACCTTGAACTGTAAAAGGTTCCAATTGATGATACCTTTAAATCAGATTTTTACATTTCAGTGAGGCCTGGAATTTTGTTTCCAATTGAAATCTTCCATTTTCTGAAATGTCTTCCAGAAGGATAATCACTGATATTGATCATGGTGCTATAAGAAAAGGTGTGAAACTCTTAAGAATGAAACAGTGTCTGAGTAGTTGTGGCCGAGTGGTTAAGGCAATGGACTAGAAATCCATTGGGGTATTCCCTTGTAGGTTCAAATCCTGGCAACTACATTTAACTTCATGTAACACTTTGACTAATTATCTGAGTAGATCAATTTCCACATTCCCAAGTCTATCCCCCACAGAAATGGTCTGTAATCTATGGATTGTATTTGTAGAACTAGCTTAACAGCATCTGTAAATCTTCTTTTGATTAGTCAGCCGGGTGAGATGTCAATTGTGCATCACACCACCAATCAAACAAAGCTCAGAGGGTGCCATCAGGTATGTGGTGCAAATCCTCCTTTTTTCAGGGAACACAGACGACTGCCGTGGCTGATGGACTGGGATATGAACTTTGATTTGCACCAACTCTACTTGAATTATCTTTCCGATGGAACCTTTTAGCACACCATGAAAAATCTTTAGTGACTTCTGGATGAGCAGAAGTTTTGCAATTTCTTTTTTTCTCACCCTTTTTCCAGCTGATAGATCCAGCACGCTAATTATTAGCCAGATTTCATCAACATTTTAAAACTGTCCTTGTTGTGATATCATGGAACTTTAAGCACACTTGTGGAATAAAAAGGGAGGAGATATTAATTTACCAATGTGTGTTAGATATACATTTGTGGGACAGCTTTAGAACCAGTTTTCATCATAATGCATGAATTCCCAGGTTCCACTGAGATTAGAACTCAGATCACTGGATTAAGAGTGAATTTCTCACATTTCCACTATTTACACATGCTCTTTTACTGTTTTCAAAAGAAAATCCAGCCAGCTTCATTGGTCATATGGTTCCATGGTGTAATGGTTAGCACTCAGGACTCTGAATCCAGCTATCTGAGTTCAAATCTCAGTGGAACCTGAGAAATTCTTTGTGCATAGCGGTTTTATCTTTTCTGCTCACACTCAATTTGCCAATGCACATGGTTTAACATAAAAAGAGAAAGTTAAAATCCACATGGCAAAAGATCTATATATCAAGAAAGTTTAACTCAAAAGTTAAACTTGACTTCATGAAGCAAAACTCATATCATCTATGTCACACCAAGCAATCGTACTCTATGACTTGTGCCAATGTTCGCATGACACTTTTTCCAGGTGGTTGAAACTGACCAGGATTTCAAGCCGAAACGGCCTCAAGAAACGACAGCGATTCTTTTCCTGAATCACCCTTTTTAGTGTTTTCCAGCATTTTTGTAAACATAGTTTGGTGATGTTTTTCTAAGTATCGTTTTGGGCATCAAATGAGTTTGTTTAAGTTTCTTTTTTGCTCGCAAAATGCTGTGAACGTCACTCAGGAACCTTCCAGGGGTCTTTCTAACCTACTCATTGACTTGTATATCAAGTATAAAGCAAGCAAAATATACCTGAAAAATGATATGCTCACTTCTGTTAACCGCTTGGCGTTTTGGGAAACTTAATGAGGTTAAAAGACGCTCAATACCTGATCATATGAACAGCAAGTCTTTTTGCATGGAAATGAATCTGTTCAAACTATTGAGCATTTTCAAAGCCTTTTTCAGGAGGTGTTTGGAACAAAGTCACTCTAAATCCACCTTATGAATTTTAATAAACCTTGAACTGTAAAAGGTTCCAATTGATGATACCTTTAAATCAGATTTTTACATTTCAGTGAGGCCTGGAATTTTGTTTCCAATTGAAATCTTCCATTTTCTGAAATGTCTTCCAGAAGGATAATCACTGATATTGATCATGGTGCTATAAGAAAAGGTGTGAAACTCATAAGATTGAAACAGTGTCTGAGTAGTTGTGGCCGAGTGGTTAAGGCGATGGACTAGAAATCCATTGGGGTCTTCCCGCGTAGGTTCAAATCCTGCCAACTACGTTTAACTTCATGTAACATTTTGACTAATTATCTGAGTAGATCAATTTCTACATTCCCAAGTCTATCCCCAACAGAAATGGTCTGTAATCTATGGATTGTATTTGTAGAACTAGCTTAACAGCATCTGTAGATCTTCTTTTGATTAGTCAGCCGGGTGAGATGTCAATTGTGCATCACACCACCAATCAAACAAAGCTCAGAGGGTGCCATCAGGTATGTGGTGCAAATCCTCCTTTTTTCCAGCGAACACAGACCACTTCCGTGGCTGATGGACTGGGATATGAACTTTGATTTGCACCAACTCTACTTGAATTATCTTTCCCATGGAACCTTTTAGCACACCATGAAAAATCTTTAGTGACTTCTGGATGAGCAGAAGTTTTGCAATTTCTTTTTTTCTCACCCTTTTTCCAGCTGATAGATCCAGCACGCTAATTATTAGCCAGATTTCATCAACATTTTAAAACTGTCCTTGTTGTGATATCATGGAACTTTACGCACACTTGTGGAATAAAAAGGGAGGAGATATTAATTTACCAATGCGTGTTAGATATACATTTGCGGGACAGCTTTAGAACCAGTTTTCATCATAATGCATGATTTCCCAGGTTCCACTGAGATTAGAACTAGTGTTGAGCAAACATGCTCGACACTGCTCGGTACTCGCCTGAGCATCACGCTACTCAGGATGTTCGGTGAGCACCGAGCATTTCCGGGTTTCTCGGGCGGGAGCTCGGGTCTCCACCTTGCATGTTTGGCGCTCTTTACAGAGCCAATGAACATGCAGGGATTGCCAGCCAGTCACTGTAATGCCGCAGCCATGTTGTTTGTGGGCATTACAGTGATTGACTGGCCGCACAGCGTCACCTCGAGTATTTAAAACCGGGTGCCGCCATCTTGGACACAGTCGCTCCGGATCAGACAGTGTAGGGACAGCGCTGCTGATTTAGGGAGAGATATATGCTGCAAAATAGTTAGTGTAGGTTCTGTAAAGGCTGCCAGATCAAACAAACAGTCCTTCCCAGGACTAATATCCATCCTAGGTATATCAGGCAGGCAGGCAGGCAGGCTGTATAGGAGACGCAGTGGTTATACCAGCAAACGCTACATTACAATCCTGTGTGCTGCTCCTGTTGCTGAAATTGCTGGACTTAGCTCCGGGGGCCAGGAAAAATCCTTTTTTTTTTATCTAAATCCTCTTTTTTTTTTCCTCCTACACAATGTACAAATACCCATCTTATTAACCTTTAGGTGTCCCCCCCCCCAAAATAAAAAGTGTGCCTCTGATTTTTCAGACACAAATATATCTGTTGAAAATAGTCTGGTGTAGGCCCGAGAAATAGAAGTGTGGTTTTGCAGTTCTATGGGCCATTTGTATCTAAAAAAAACAGTTTGAGTGTGTCGCTCACTGTTCAGCCGCAAATATATATATTTAAAAAAGTCTGGTATACACCAGTAAATTATTACTGTGGTTTTGATGTTCCACGGTAAAACATCTCTATTATCCTGTTTTTGGCATTTTTTGCTGTATAAAAATAATAATAGTGTCTCCCTGATTTTTCAGACACAAATATATCTGTTGAAAATAGTCTGGTGTAGGCCCGAGAAATACAATTGTGGTTTTGCAGTTCCACGGTACAAACCTCTGTATTATCCACTTTTGGGCCATTTGTATCTAAAAAAAACAGTTTGAGTGTGTTGCTCACTGTTCAGCCGCAAATATCTCTATTTAAAAAAGCGTGGTATACCCCAGTAAACAATAACTGTGGTTTTCCTCTTCCACGGTTCTAATCTACTCTTTATTACCCTTTTTCCATTGATAGTGCAAGTGTAAGCTATTTTACTTCATTTACAATGGGCAAGGCACGTGGCAAGGGACGTGGAAGTGGACGTTCTGGTGATTGTTCGTGCAGAAGATGGGGCCGTGGCCAAGGTGAAAATATGCCACAACCAACAGCCACATCTTCTCGCTCCCACTTCTTGACCGAATTACTAGGGAAGCACAGAACAACACCAGTATTGAGAACTGATCAGTGTGAATAGGTTATTAATTGGATAACAGACAATACTTCCAGTTACCTGGGCACCACTACCGCCGGTCTGTCTTCCACACGGTCAACTCTTAGTAGCCGTGAGTCTCGACCGCATACTCCTCCTCACCCTGATGCTCCTTCCTCCCAGCATGCCGAGTGTCGTCAGACAGCAAGTGATCCCACACTTGGACACTCTGAAGAGCTGTTCACTGGTCCATTTCCATATTTGGGCCCCTCGCCTGATATGCTTCAAGTGGTCGAAGAGGAGATCCCATGTTGCGATGCCCAAATATTTGAACAGCCACGGCCACAGGAAGTCGACGTTGGCAATCTGTCACAAGAGGTGGACGATGACGAGACACAATTGCCAGGAAGTGAGGAGGAGGATCGTGGTGCGCAAGTGGAAGAGGAGGAGGTGGTGGATGATCTAGTAACTGACCCAACGTGGAAGGAGGACATGCAGAGTGAGGCCAGCAGCACACAGGGGGAGGGAGGCAGAGTACCCCAACAGGCAGGAAGAAGCAGTGTGGTGACCGCAGACAGAAGGCAGGCAACCGTTCCCCGTAACACCAACACGAAGGACGTTGCCAGTACAAGCGGTAGGTCTTCCAGAGTCTGGGATTTTTTTAAAGACTCTGCTGATAACCCCAAAACGGCCATATGTTCCACCTGCCATGCCAGCATCAGAAGGGGTGACAAAACTACCAGCCTGACCACCACCAGCATGATCAGGCACATGGCAGCAAAGCACCCGACTTTGAGGGGCGAAACCCAGGGTCCACGACCAGCGTCAGCGGGTGTCACCACTGCTTCTTCCACTGTTGTGCGTGCAATAGAACCCCCTGTTGTGTGTGCAAGGCAATCCCCTGTCCATACTGCATGTAAAAATGCCCCCTCCTCTCAGTCTTCACTTGTTATGGCAGTTTATCAAGAAACAGCATCAACGTCCACGTCCACGTCCCACTGCAGCGTTCAATTGTCCATATCCCAGACCTTTGAACGAAAGCGGAAATTCGCAGCTAACGCCCCACAGGCCACAGTCCTAGATTCGCACATTTCACGACTGCTTGCATTGGAAATGCTGCCTTTTAGGCTGGTGGAGACGGAATCCTTCCGCAATCTTATGGCGGTGGCCGTCCCTCGGTACTCGGTCCCCAGCCGACACTATTTTGCCAGGTGTGCCATCCCCGCACTACACAAGCACGTGTCCCAAAGCATGTGCCGTGCCCTCAACAACGCAGTTACTGGGAGAGTCCACCTGACAACGGACACGTGGACAAGTGCTTGTGGCCAGGGACGGTACATCTCTCTGACGGCACACGGGGTAACCATAGTGGAAGCCGGGACCAAGTCGGACCTTGGGACGGAACACATCCTCCCCACACCGAGGATTGCGGGCCCTATGTCAGTCACAGTTGCCCCCACAGTGTACAGCTCCTGCGCATCCTCCTTCTCCTCCTCCTCCTCGTTTTCAGCCTCCATCTCAGATATCACCACGTCAGTTACAAGCTGGAAGCATTGCAGTACTGCCTTCGCCAAGCGGCAACATGCTGTGCTGAAACTCATAAGCTTAGGTGATAAACCTCACACTGCTTGTGAGTTGTGGACAGCTGTGAAAGGGCAGGCAGATCTTTGGCTGAGACCGCTGAACCTACATCCCGGCATGGTCGTGTGTGACAATGGCCGTAACCTGGTGGCGGCTCTGAGGCGAGGTGAGATCACACACGTAGCATGCCTGGCTCATGTGCTTAACCTCGTGGTTCAGCGTTTTCTTAAATCATACCCGAGTTGCCAGATCTGCTCGTGAAAGTACGCCGCCTGTCAGCTCATTTTCGCAAGTTGGCTACAGCTTCCGCCGCCCTTGCTGTGTTGCAGCAGCGTTTGCAGCTTCCGGCACACCGGCTGGTGTGTGATGTCCCCACACGTTGGAACTCTACCCTCCACATGTTGCAAAGGATTTGTGAGCAGAAGAGAGCAGTTGTGGAGTACCAGCTGCAACAAGGCCGTCGATATTCAGGTCAGACTCCACACATAAGACCTCAGGAGTGGACCTGGATATCTGACATATGTACCATCCTGACAAACTTTGAGGAGGCCACCAAGATGGTGAGTGGCGATGACGCCATCATTAGTGTCAGCATCCCACTTGTCTGTCTTTTGCAATGCTCTCTGCAGAGAATTAAAGAGGAGGCATTGCAGCCAGAGTATGATGAGATGGATCAAGAAGCTATAGCGGGCGATTACACACAGCCCAGCCTCATCTCATCCCAACATGCATTGGGGGACAATGAGGGAGAGGAGGAGGAGGAGGAGGAGGAAGAACAGGAGCTGCTATCATGCGTTGCAGACGGTAGTACCTGTACAAGTGTCATACCGTCGGTTCAGCGTGGGTGGCCTGAGGACAGGGGGGAGGAGGAAGAGGAGGAGGAGGAGAGCATGGTCAGTCGTCATCTTGGTGAGGACATGGAAATCTTGCCCATTACCAGTCTGGCACGCATGGCTGACTTTATGTTACGCTGCCTTAACCGTGACCCTCGCGTTGTCAAAATGTTGGGTGACAGTCATTACTGGTTGGTGACACTTGTAGACCCCCGCTACAAGGAGAACTTTCACTCTCTTATTCCTGAGGTGGAGAGGTCTGCAAAAATGGGGCAATACCAGAAGGCCCTTGCTGCAGAACTCTTAAAAAAATTCCTATCTGAACACGCTAGTGGCAGAGGTCACAGTTCGTTGCCCAACCAAGGCGTACAGGCGAGAAAGATGCAACTCCAATCCAGCAGAGGCAGGGGAACACTGTCAACGTTCTGGGACAGTTTTCTGACACCCGCCCAGCTTATTGGCCCTGAGGCGCGGGGTACTCTCACAAGAAGTGGAAAGTTTCAAAAGATGGTGAGGGAGCACCTTGCCGATCGTACCAGCGTCCTCCGTGATTCCTCTGTGCCTTTTAATTATTGGATATCCAAGCTGGACACTTGGAATGAACTCGCTCTGTACACCTTGGAGGTCCTGGCCTGCCCTGCCGCTAGCGTGTTATCGGAGCGTGTTTTTAGTGCCGCTGGGGGAATTATAATTGATAAGCGCATTCGCCTGTCAACTGACAATGCTGACAAGCTGACCCTTATCAAAATGAATAAGGGCTGGATTGGGCCAGACTTCTCATCACCACCAAATGACAGCAGAGTAACATAAAGTCAAATCCACTGTGTTATTTCGGGAGGTGTATTCACATGCACCGCTTCACTCCCACACATGGGTATACGCTTCCTCGTTTCGGCTGTTTAATCTTCTTCTCCTTATCCTCAGCGTCCACCACCACTATACCACCAGGGTGCCAGCATTGCAAGTTCCTCCGTCCTAATTTTTGGCAGCTTTTGCTGGGAAAGCATAAGCAAATACCATGGGACACCCACTCCCCAATAATGGGACTTATGTTTGTAATATGCTGTACTGCATGGCTCTTGTAAGGGGCATTGCAAGTTGCTCCGTCCTAATTTTTGGCAGCTTTTGCTTGCAAGGCATAAGCAAATACTGTGGGACACCCACTCCCCAATAATGGGACTTATGTTTGTAATATGCTGTACTGCATGGCTCTTGTAAGGGGGATTGCAAGTTGCTCCATCCTAATTTTTGGCAGCTTTTGCTGGGAAAGCATAAGCAAATACTATGGAAGACCCACTCCCCAATAATGGGACTTATGTTTGTAATATGCTGTACTGCATGGCTCTTGTAAGGGGCATTGCAAGTTGCTCCGTCCTAATTTTTGGCAGCTTTTGCTAGCAAGGCATAAGCAAATACTATGGGACTCCCACTCCCCAATAATGGGACTTATGTTTGTAATATGCTGTACTGCATGTGACGCGCCCCCTGGGCCGTGTGTACACGTGTGTGGGATACCCGGTGCCGGGTCTCTGGGGTCTGTAGTCTCCGTGGCGTTGACCCGGTCCCGTGGCTCAGGCTGGTCAAACCAGTGGCAGTCTTTCTTAGGTTTTGAGGTTAATTGTCCGACTGCGCCTCCCAAGGATTGCGGTCAGGGAGTACCACCGCTGCGAGGCAGACCGCTGAGGCTGGTGTTGTGTGTGCAGCATAGAATGGGATAACTCCCCTCGGGAGGAGTATAGCCTCAGGGCAGTGAGTGTGGATGATGGGGATGATGGTGCATGAGCGCAGCAGGAACGACTCAGAGTCTTTGCAGTGCAGTTCAGGGTCTTTACTGATGAATATAAGGTAGACCCTCCCGGGAGTACTGGCTAGCATAAGAGGCCTGGTCAGTCTGTGAGCAAGCAGGAGTTCCCCAGGCCAGGTGGAGTTGTAGGCCTCCCCGTCTGTCTGCACTCTTCCTGGCTACCTTGCTGTAAGCGGGTAGAAGTAGCCCACGTCCCTGAGTGTACCGTGTAGTGCTCACCCGTATGGCTGGTGACTTGGGGCCTTCTGTTAGCCACCACTCCACGACGGCGGTGTTGGTCCCTTGCTTGTGACTGAGCCTCCGGGCTTCTTTGGCCAGAGGACCTGAAATCCCCTGCCGGCTGGTTTCTGCTGCTGGATATATAAGTCCTCACAGCTTCGGACTCCTGTGTCCGGTTCCTATTGTCTTCTGCCAGGGCGAGCTCTGCTCAGCTTCCAGCCCCTGGTCTTTAGCTCCTAGCTCCTACAGAGCTCCTTGCTGTTACTTTCCCTTGCTCTCACTCTGACTCTGACTGTTCTCTGACTCACTCAACCCCGCCCCAGATCCAGTTTATAAGGGCAGAATTCTCCCCTCCCAGGACTGGGGCAGGAGGATCTTGCATGTTTAAGGGATCCTGACCAGGAAACCTCCCACTTGCTCTCCGACGTAATATCTCTATTACTGTGGTGACCAGACCCCTGGGGTGCCACACATGGCTCTTGTAAGGGGCATTGCAGTTCCTCATAATTTTTGGAAAGCCTTCCATTCACTGCTTAGGCCAACAGTGCACGGGAGACCCAGTTGCTATAAATCGAAAAAAAGGTTTATTTAACGCCCTCTGACCTCCATGTCATTTCCAAGGGGCATTGGAGTGGCTCGAAATTTTTGGTAGGCATTGCACTCACTGTATGCCCTATAACTGTGTAGCCGAACAGCTCCTTTTGTTACAGAAATATATCCTGCAAGACATATCTGGTTGACTGGCCTGATATTGATGTGAATGGTTCCTGTTCCTCCTGCTCTTTCTCCTTTGCCACCACCTCATCCATCATTTATCACCTGAAGCCTTGTTTTAACGGGAGTCATAGAACTGGGATAGTAGCAGGAAAACATCCAGCAATCCTCGGAGGAGGTAGGATATGCTCCAAAACGCGGACCACCTCAGGCCTAGCCGCTATTACATACATGCGCTTGCATTCCAAGAAAACAAAGCAGATGCTAACTTCTATCATCATCATCATGCTCCTCACCTAGGCACTCTCAACTCCCCTGATGGAGAAGCCAGGGCCCACTGGAGGAGTCTGGTTCTCTGGTGGGCTCGTCCAATGCTGCCCAAAAGCAGGCCAGGCTAAGAAAAGTGTGGGGGAAGGTGACAGGAGAAATCAGGGCGGCTGGGGACCGAGTTTGGACACCTGGCCGCCACCTGGCGGCTTTGGACCGAGTGTGGACACCCGGCCGCCGGGCGGCTGGGGACAGAGTATGGATACCTCGCTGCCGAAGCGGCCATGAGGTAGTGGCCAGCTTCGGCCTCCTCCAAACTAAAAGGCCCCATTTCAAGTGAAAGCTAGCAGTATGGTATTGCAGCCTGTGGGTGGGTGGGTGGTTGGCTGCATATTTTCGCTTGCATTGCAAGGAATGGGGGAGGTACAATTGAACACTGCCCTGGGACAAGGACTTGCACGGGAATAGTTGCAAGTCTGCATCTTCTGATGCGGCAAGGATCACTTCTGATGGGCACACTTTTAGACAGTGACCTGGGGGTCAGAGATGCTTCCAGGGGTCTTCGCCATGCTGATCCCTTGTCTTTTCAGCACTGTATGCATGTGTCAAATGTTAAAATGACATTTCCCGGTGAACGCATTTGTCACGGTTGAAAGCAATACAAAAGTGCAAAAACGCATGAAAAATGCTACTTGTGAACATAGCCCAAGGTGTGGAGGAGTATTTTTGTTTTTGGTTATTTATTTTACCTTATACACAAGTCTTTACCCTGGAAAGGATGTTCCTTAACCCCTTTCCGACCGGGTCAGTAATAGTACGCACCAGGTCGGGAAGGCCGGTTCAGCGGGGGCTCCGGCGGTGAGCCCACACTGAAGCAAGCACATGTCAGCTGATTATTCGAATCGCAATCCACCCGCGGCTGTTAACATGGTAAATCTCTGACAGTGGCATTTAACTCGCGCTTCCGGGAGTCCTAAGCCCCGCCCATCAGTGACCCCGTCACGTGATCGCGGGTCACCAATGGGTGGGTATGACAACTCAGGGTCTGCAGCAGACGCCTGTGGTTGTCATGTCTCAATTGCTACGAGCGCCACCTAGTGGTCAGCACTCACAGCAAGTGAGCATTTCTCCTGCATACAAGCGATCTGCTCATCGCTTGTATGCAGTAGAAGCAATCAGACAACTGCTGCTTCTAGTCTCCTCTGGAGACTATAGAAGCAAGCAGAAAGTTTAAAAAAAAAAAGTTTTTAAAAAAATAAAAAAAATAAAAAATATATAAAAGTTTAAGTCACCCCCCTTTCGCCCCATTCAAAATAAAATATATATATATAAAAAAAAAAAACACATACACATATTTGGTATCGCCGCGTTCAGAATCGCCCGATCTATCAAAATAAAAGAAGAATTAATACAATCAGTAAACCGCGTAACGAGAAAAAAATTTTAAACGCCAGAATTAAGTTTTTTTGGTCACTACAACTTGGCAATAAAATGCAATAACGGGCGATCAAAAGATCGGATCTACCCCAAAATGGTATCAATAAAAACGTCAGCCCAGCACGCAAAAAATAAGCCCTCACCTGGCCCCAGATCCCGAAAAATGGAGAAGCTAAGGGTCTCGGAAAATGGCGTCATTTTTTTTGTTTTTTTTAGCAAGCTTTGGATTTTTTTTTCACCACTTAAATAAAAAAGAACCTATACATGTTTGGTGTCTTTGAACTCGAAACAACATGGAAAATAATGATGGCAGGTCAGTTTTAGCAATCTGTGAACGTGGTAAAAAAAGGACCCAAAAAACAACTGTGGAATTGCATTTTTTTTGCAGTTTCACTGCACTTGGAATTTTTTTCCCATTTTGCAGCACACAATATGGTAAAACCAGTGATGGTGTTTAAAATTACAACTCGTCCCGCAAAAAATAAGCCCTCACATGGCCATATTGAACGAAAATTAAAAAAGTTTTGGCTCTGGGAAGAAGGGGAGCAAAAAAGGAAAACACAAAAACAGAAAGACCCATGGTCGTTAAGGGGTTAACATATTTCACAGGAAAGCACTTTCACTTTCATTTTTGAACGTTTTATTGTGAGCCTGTAAAAGTGGCTTAATACCTCTGACCACGTTGTTGACAGCAGTGACCTGGGTGTCAGAAATGCTTCCAGGGGCGATCCCTATGCTCTCCCCATGTCATTTGAGCCCTGTCACTATCGTTTTGGGCACTATTTAGGCTTTCTACAGACTGCCGGGGGAGCCGTCGCAAAAATGTTCGGGTCTCCCATAGACTAACATTGGGCTCGCTGCTCGGGTCGAGCACCCGAGTATCACAGTGAGCTTGGCCCGAGCTTCGAGCACCTGAGCATTTTAGTGCTCGCTCAACACTAATTAGAACTCAGATCACAGGATTCAGAGTGAATTTCTCACATTTCCACTATTTACACATGCTCTTTTACTGTTTTCAAAAGAAAATCCAGCCAGCTTCATTGGTCATGTGGTTACATGGTGTAATGGTTAGCACTCTGGACTCTGAATCCAGCGATCTGAGTTCAAATCTCAGTGGAACTTGAGTAATTCTTTGTGCATATCAGTATTATCTTTTCTGCTCACACTCAATTTGCCAATGCACATGGTTTAACATAAAAAGAGAAAGTTAAAATCCACATGGCAAAAAGATCTATCAAGAAAGTTTAAGTCAAAAGTTAAACTTGACTTCATGAAGCAAAACTCATATCATCTATGTCACACCAAGCAATCGTACTCTACGACTTGTGCCAATGTTCGCATGACACTTTTCCCAGGTGGTTGAAACTGACCAGGATTTCAAGCCGAAACGGCCTCAAGAAACGACAGCGCTTCTTTTCCTGAATCACCCTTTTTAGTGTTTTCCAGCATTTTTGTAAACATAGTTTGGTGATGTTTTTCTAAGTATTGTTTTGGGCAGCAAATGAGTTTGTTTAAGTTTCTTTTTTGCTCGCAAAATTCTGTGAACGTCACTCAGGAACCTTCCAGGGGTCTTTCTAACCTACTCATTGACTTGTATAGCAAGTATAAAGCAAGCAAAATATACCTGAAAAATGATATGCTCACTTCTGTTAACCGCTTGGCGTTTTGGAAAACTTAATGAGGTTAAAAGACGCTCAATACCTGATCATATGAACAGCAAGTCTTTTTGCATGGAAATGAATCTGTTCAAACTATTGAGCATTTTCAAAGCCTGTTTCAGGAGGTGTTTGGAACAAAGTCACTCTAAATCGCCTTATGAATTTTAATAAACCTTGAACTGTAAAAGGTTCCAATTGATGATACCTTTAAATCAGATTTTTACATTTCAGTGAGGCCTGGAATTTGTTTCCAATTGAAATCTTCCATTTTCTGAAATGTCTTCCAGAAGGATTATCACTGATATTGATCATGCTGCTATAAGAAAAGGTGTGAAACTCATAAGAATCTAACAGTGTCTGAGTAGTTGTGGCCGAGTGGTTAAGGCGATGGACTAGAAATCCATTGGGGTTTTCGCGTGTAAGTTCAAATCCTGCCAACTACATTTAACTTCATGTAACATTTTGACAAATTATCTGAGTAGATCAATTTCCACATTCCCAAGTCTATCCCCCACAGAAATGGTCTGTAATCTATGGGTTGTATTTGCAGAACCAGCTTAACAGCATCTGTAGATCTTCTTTTGATTAGTCAGCCGGGTGAGATGTCACTTGTGCATCACACCACCAATCAAACAAAGCTCAGAGGGTGCCATCAGGTATGTGGTGCAAATCCTCCTTTTTTCCAGCGAACACAGACCACTGCCGTGGCTGATGGACTGGGATATGAACTTTGATTTGCACCAACTCTACTTGAATTATCTTTCCGATGGAACCTTTTAGCACTAGAGATGAGCGTTGTTCTACTCGAACTGTTCGCCAATCTCAAAATCGAGCTGTTTTGGGCGGTGTTCGAGCCGTTCGGCGAACACGAACGATTTGAGAAAAAATTTGGCTGTTCGAGGATATGTTCGATAACTGTTCGTGCACCAAAATCATAACTGGATTTTTTCTCAGTAATGATGAAAATTAATGTTAATACGCAGTTTGAGTGTACAGCGGGGTGGGGGGAGGGGTAGGGGATGGATCTCTGCAGGAATAATGAAGATCTCCATTTTTTTTTCTCTTTCCCGCATTTGCAGTGGGGAGGTGCAGTCTGTCAGCCTATCAGCAGCACACACACGGAGCGAACTGCTGTTTTTCACACAAGCAAGGGCATGTGTCATTGGCAGTGTATGTCACATGTTCTTGCCCTATAAGACCAAGCCATTTTCCCCGTCACCACCATTTTCTCACTGCTGCAGCTGCGTGTTAGACGGCACCGCTGTTGCTGTGTGCGCTATACCTTGTTAATTTCAAGCCAATTTTCGCACAAATCTACAGATAGCTTGAGAGTAGGGAATAGTTGTGATTGCAGTCCTTTTAAGGGCTAGGTTACAGCATTTCCTATGACTTTTATCAGGCAGGTCTGTGCTCTTAAATAGATAGATTGTGGGAGTAAAGACTAATTGTAATTGCAGTCCTTTTCAGGACTAGGTTACATCAGTTCCTATCAGTATTTGCCAGGCAGGTCTGTGCCAGTGCTGTGCAAGTTTTTTTCACAGCATTTGGCTGAATCTAGCAAAGCTAATCCTTTTTGGCCTATTGCAGATTGTGTTAGTCAGTGGAGTAGCCTATCTGTGTTGCAAGACATACCACCTGTGTATAGAATACCAATTTTTTTACTGCACCTAGTGAAGTAAAATCTTTTGGGCATAGCATCATTCTATTAGTCCATCTATACTGACCTCCATCAGGTTGCAAATTGAATATAATTTTTTTCTGCATCTAGCTCTGAAAAAATATTTGGCCTTCTAGCAGTGTGTGGGACTTTCTCTATTAGTCCATCTATACTGACCTCCACCAGGTTGCAAATTAAAAATAATTTTTATCTGCATCTACCTCTGAAAAAATATTTGGGCTTCTAGCTGTGTGTGAGACTTGTTCTATTAGTCCATCTATACTGACCTCCATCAGGTTGCAAACTGAAAAAAATTTTTTTCTGCATCTAGCTCTGAAAAAATATTTGGCCTTCTAGTAGTGTGTGGGACTTTCTCTATTAGTCCATCTATACTGACCTCCATCAGGTTGCAAATTAAAAATAATTTTTATCTGCATCTAGCTCTGAAAAAATATTTGGCCTTCTAGCAGTGTGTTGGACTTTCTCTATTAGTCCATCTATACTGACCTCCATCAGGCTGCAAATTAAAAATAATTTTTATCTACATCTACCTCTGAAAAAATATTTGGGCTTCTAGCTTTGTGTGGGACTTGTTCTATTAGTCCATCTATACTGACCTCCATCAGGTTGCAAACTAAATATAATTTTTTTCTGCATCTAGCTCTGAAAAAATATTTGGCCTTCTAGCAGTGTGTGGGACTTTCTCTATTAGTCCATCTATACTGACCTCCATCAGGTTGCAAATTAAAAATAATTTTTGTCTGCATCTAGCTCTGAAAAAATATTTGGCCTTCTAGCAGTGTGTGGGACTTTCTCTATTAGTCCATCTATACTGACCTCCATCAGGTTGCAAATTAAAGATAATTTTTATCTGCATCTACCTCTGAAAAAATATCTGGGCTTCTAGCTGTGTGTGGGACTTGTTCTATTAGTCCATCTATACTGACCTCCATCAGGTTGCAAACTGAATAAATTTTTTTTCTGCATCTACCTCTGAAAAAATATTGGGCTTCTAGCTGTGTGTGGGACTTGTTCTAATAATCCATCTATACAGACCTCCATCAGGTTGCAAACTGAATATATTTTTTTTCTGCATCTACCTCTGAAAAAATATTGGGCTTCTAGCTGTGTGTGGGACTTGTTCTATTAATCCATCTATACAGACCTCCATCAGGTTGCACACTGAATATAATTTTTTTCTGCATCTAGCTCTGAAAAAATAGTTGGCCTTCTAGCTGTGTGTGGGACTTTCTCTATTAGTCCATCTATACTGACCTCCATCAGGTTGCAAATTAAAAATAATTTTTTTCTGCATCTAGCTCTGAAAAAATATTTGGCCTTCTAGCAGTGTGTGGGACTTTCTCTATTAGTCCATCTATACTGACCTCCATCAGGTTGCAAATTAAAAATAATTTTTATCTGCATCTACCTCTGAAAAAATATTTGGGCTTCTAGCTGTGTGTGGGACTTGTTCTATTAGTCCATCTATACTGACCTCCATCAGGTTGCAAACTGAATATAATTTTTTTCTGCATCTAGCTCTGAAAAAATATTTGGCCTTCTAGTAGTGTGTGGGACTTTCTCTATTAGTCCATCTATACTGACCTCCATCAGGTTGCAAATTAAAAATAATTTTTATCTGCATCTACCTCTGAAAAAATATTTGTGCTTCTAGCTGTGTGTGGGACTTGTTCTAATAGTCGATCTGTACTGACCTCCATCAGGTTGCAAACTGAAAATAATTTTTTTCTGCATCTAGCTCTGAAAAAATATTTGGCCTTCTAGTAGTGTGTGGGACTTTCTCTATTAGTCCATCTATACTGACCTCCATCAGGTTGCAAATTAAAAATCATTTTTATCTGCATCTAGCTCTGAAAAAATATTTGGCCTTCTAGCAGTGTGTGGGACTTTCTCTATTAGTCCATCTATACTGACCTCCATCAGATTGCAAATTAAAAATAATTTTTTTCTGCATCTACCTCAGAAAAAATATTTGGGCTTCTAGCTGTGTGTGGGACTTGTTCTATTAGTCCATCTATACTGACCTCCATTAGGTTGCAAACTGAATATAATTTTTTTCTGCATCTAGCTCTGAAAAAATATTTGGCCTTCTAGCAGTGTGTGGGACTTTCTCTATTAGTCCATCTATACTGACCTCCATCAGGTTGCAAACTGAATATAATTTTTTTCTGCATCTAGCTCTGAAAAAATATTTGGCCTTATAGCAGTGTGTGGGACTTTCTCTATTAGTCCATCTATACTGACCTCCATCAGGTTGCAAACTGAATATATTTTTTTTCTGCATCTACCTCTGAAAAAATATTGGGCTTCTAGCTGTGTGTGGGACTTGTTCTAATAATCCATCTATACAGACCTCCATCAGGTTGCAAACTGAATATATTTTTTTTCTGCATCTACCTCTGAAAAAATATTGGGCTTCTAGCTGTGTGTGGGACTTGTTCTATTAATCCATCTATACAGACCTCCATCAGGTTGCAAACTGAATATAATTTTTTTCTGCATCTAGCTCTGAAAAAATAGTTGACCTTCTAGCAGTGTGTGGGACTTTCTCTATTAGTCCATCTATACTGACCTCCATCAGGTTGCAAATTAAAAATAATTTTTATCTGCATCTACCTCTGAAAAAATATTTGGCCTTCTAGCAGTGTGTGGGACTTTCTCTATTAGTCCATCTATACAGACCTCCATCAGGTTGCAAATTAAAAATAATTTTTGTCTGCATCTACCTCTGAAAAAATATTGGGCTTCTAGCTGTGTGTGGGACTTGTTGTATTAGTCCATCTATACTGACCTCCATCAGGTTGCAAACTGAATATAATTTTTTTCTGCATCTAGCTCTGAAAAAATATTTGGCCTTCTAGCAGTGTGTTGGACTTTCTCTATTAGTCCATCTATACTGACCTCCATCAGGTTGCAAATTAAAAATAATTTTTATCTGCATCTAGCTCTGAAAAAATATTTGGCCTTCTAGCAGTGTGTGTGGGACTTTCTCTATTAGTCCATCTATACTGACCTCCATCAGGTTGCAAATTAAAAATAATTTTTATCTACATCTACCTCTGAAAAAATATTTGGGCTTCTAGCTGTGTGTGGGACTTGTTCTATTAGTCCATCTATACTGACCTCCATCAGGTTGCAAACTGAATATAATTTTTTTCTGCATCTAGCTCTGAAAAAATATTTGGCCTTCTAGCAGTGTGTGGGACTTTCTCTATTAGTCCATCTATACTGACCTCCATCAGGTTGCAAATTAAAAATATTTTTTTTTCTGCATCTACCTCTGAAAAAATATTTGGGCTTCTAGCTGTGTGTGGGACTTGTTCTATTAATCCATCTATACAGACCTCCATCAGGTTGCAAACTGAATATAATTTTTTTCTGCATCTAGCTCTGAAAAAATAGTTGGCCTTCTAGCAGTGTGTGGGACTTTCTCTATTAGTCCATCTATACTGACCTCCATCAGGTTGAAAATTAAAAATAATTTTTTTCTGCATCTAGCTCTGAAAAAATATTTGGCCTTCTAGCAGTGTGTGGGACTTTCTCTATTAGTCCATCTATACTGACCTCCATCAGGTTGCAAATTAAAAATAATTTTTATCTGCATCTACCTCTGAAAAAATATTTGGGCTTCTAACTGTGTGTGGGACTTGTTCTATTAGTCCATCTATACTGACCTCCATCAGGTTGCAAGCTGAAAATAATTTTTTTCTGCATCTAGCTCTGAAAAAATATTTGGCCTTCTAGTAGTGTGTGGGACTTTCTCTATTAGTCCATCTATACTGACCTCCATCAGGTTGCAAATTAAAAATAATTTTTATCTGCATCTAGCTCTGAAAAAATATTTGGCCTTCTAGCAGTGTGTGGGACTTTCTCTATTAGTCCATCTATACTGACCTCCATCAGGTTGAAAATTAAAAATAATTTTTATCTGCATCTACCTCTGAAAAAATATTTGGGCTTCTAGCTGTGTGTGGGACTTGTTCTATTAGTCCATCTATACTGACCTCCATCAGGTTGCAAACTGAATATAATTTTTTTCTGCATCTAGCTCTGAAAAAATATTTGGCCTTCTAGCAGTGTGTGGGACTTTCTCTATTAGTCCATCTATACTGACCTCCATCAGGTTGCAAATTAAAAATAATTTTTATCTGCATCTAGCTCTGAAAAAATATTTGGCCTTCTAGCAGTGTGTGGGACTTTCTCTATTAGTCCATCTATACTGACCTCCATCAGGTTGCAAATTAAAAATAATTTTTATCTGCATCTACCTCTGAAAAAATATTTGGGCTTCTAGCTGTGTGTGGGACTTGTTCTATTAGTCCATCTATACTGACCTCCATCAGGTTGCAAACTAAATATAATTTTTTTCTGCATCTAGCTCTGAAAAAATATTTGGCCTTCTAGCAGAGTGTGGGACTTTCTCTATTAGTCCATCTATACTGACCTCCATCAGGTTGCAAACTGAATATATTTTTTTTCTGCATCTACCTCTGAAAAAATATTTGGGCTTCTAGCTGTGTGTGGGACTTGTTCCATTAATACATCTATATTGACCTCCATCAGGTTGCAAATCGAATATAATTTTTTTCTCCATATAACCCAGCCAATAGTTTTGGCCTAATACCACAGTTTGGCCACTCAGCTCTGCTCGGTTCCCATCCATTGTTTTTTTGTGCAAACAACTCCAGAGTTGTGAATTAGTTAACCACCAAAATTAGTGGAAAAAGGCCTGCTGCTGGTGGAAAGGGGAATAGGCGTGTTGGGAAGGGGAAAAAAGGTTGTGTCCGTGGGGTAGGTGTTAAAGCAACAGTAACATCTGCAGAAGAAAGACCATCTTCCAGCCAAACTAAAATGTCTACTTCTTTTAGCGGACAATGTGATAAGATCCCTTTCTTACGGCCACGCCAATCGCTACAAATTCCAGATGAGGCACAAAAACAGCAGGTGCTTCAACGGATATCAAGTGCTCCTTTAAGTGGGCTCTCCTCCACATCAACTTCAACATCACAAATACTCCAGTCCTCAAAGGTATCACCCCAATCGCACTTGCTTCCTCACAGCTCCCAAATCTCCAGCTGCCAGTCTGAGTATGAGGTAGAACAGATGATTAGTCTGCAGAGCTGTTTACTCATACTATAGCCTGGGAATCAGAGGTCGACTCCGGCGCTTCTGTGAATCCAGACGAGGAAATGATCTGCACTGATGCCCAGAATCTTTATGAGTCGGATCCAGGACCAGACGCAGAAGGTTCTGACCATAATGTAGACCCTCATTCCCAAACTGTAACTCCTGTTGGTGGAGACAATGAGGAAGATGATGATGAGACTCAAATACCTGATTGGAGCGACAACTTTAGTTTTTTGTCAGGGCAGGAACAGGTTGGCTCTGAGGACGACGGGTGTGATAACGCACAGGGTGATGATGATGAGGTTGGAGATCCCACTTACTGTCAACCCACAGTCAGCCAAGAGATGAGGTCAGCAGAGGAGGTGGAGGAAGATGCTAGTGACGACGAGGTCAGGTTGCGCCTTCCTGGACAGAGACGTACTACTGGAAGCACTTCAAAGACCATTTCCTCCTAGCCATGAGAAAGCTAAGAGGTTGAATTTCACCATCTGCAAGCTCTTGGCTACAGAAATGCTGCCTTTCCGCCTGGTGGACACAGAGGATTTTCTTGACCTTATGTCCGTCGCAGTGCCCCAGTACCAGATGCCCAGTCGGCACTACTTCTC
Organism: Phyllobates terribilis; assembly: GCF_046119375.1. Classification (NCBI taxonomy): domain Eukaryota; kingdom Metazoa; phylum Chordata; class Amphibia; order Anura; family Dendrobatidae; genus Phyllobates; species Phyllobates terribilis. The sequence continues at coordinate 183,930,430 of NW_027362773.1, read as the reverse complement.
AAAGAAAGGTGTGCCTGCGCTCCACCAGCATGTCGCACACAACATCACCGCTTCTTTGAGAAACTCTGTGTGTGACAGGGTGCATTTCACCACAGACACTTTGATGAGTAGGCATGGACAGGGGCGTTACATGTCGCTGACTGGGCACTGGGTAAATATGGTGACAGCAGGACAAGGGGCTGCTGTCCAAGTCTTGCCGTCCCCACGAGTTGTGCGTCAATCCTCTTTATGTCAAAGTTACTCCACTGCTTCTGCCTCCTCAACCTCCTCTCGGTCTTCCACCTGCACCCAAAGCCTGTCTGGTCATGCCACAAGCTTTCTAACTGCGCAGAAGGGATCCTGCACACCTCCTTACTATGTTGGCAGTAGGACTCAACGTCATCAGGCGGTTTTTACTTTGAAATGTCTGGGAAATGTGAGTCACACAGCTGAGGAGTTGTGGTCAGCTCTGGAGAACCAATTTCATGAATGGTTGTCTCCACTGGACCTGAAACCAGGGAAGGCCGTGTGCGACAATGCTGCAAACCTGGGTGCGGCCCTTCGCCGGGGCAATGTCACACACGTGCCTTGTATGGCTCACGTGTTGAACCTGGTTGTTCAGCAATTTTTAGCCCACTATCCCAGACTAGATGGCCTTCTGCAGAGGGCACGGTCGCTGTGTGCTCATTTCCGCCGTTCGCATCCCGCAGCTCAGCGACTTACATCTCTACAGAAGTCGTTGGGCCTGCCACTTCACCGGCTAAAATGCCATGTGCCTACCCGGTGGAATTCAACTCTGCACATGTTGCAGCGACTGTGGCAGCACCGACAAGCCCTGGTGCAATACGTTCTGACGTATAGCCTGGGCCAACGTGATCCAGAGGTGGGGCAAATCACGCTGGAGGAGTGGTCTCAGATCAGGGACCTATGCACCCTTCTGCACAGTTTTGAAATGGCGACGAAGATGTTTAGTGCTGACGATGCCATTATCAGCATGACTATTCCGGTGATTTACATGGTGGAGCACATGTTAAACAGAATTCGGAGTCAGGTGGTGGCACAAGAGGAGGTGGAGGAAGTAGAGGAGGAGGAGTTGTATGCGGAAGGCTAACATCTGCAAGGTCCAGACGGTCGGCAGCACCAAGGCGGCAGGCATGTGAGGGTGGGGGAGATGGTTTTACCAGGGCGCATGGTAGCAGCCAAACTAGTGAGGAAGGTGCAGGAGCCCAGGAAGAAGTGGAGGACGAACTGATGGAAGACTCATCAGATGAGGGAGACCTTGATCACATTTCTGTTGTGCGAGGTTGGGGGGAGAGGACAGAGGAAGGAAGCATGATTGTTACCTTGCCACCAACACAACAGGGACTTGGTGCTCCTGGATGCGCAACACACATGAGTGCCTTCTTGCTGCACTACCTGCAATATGACCCTCGAATTGTGAGAATTAGAAATGATCCTGACTACTGGGTTGCCACACTGTTAGATCCCCGGTACAAAAGAAAATTTGCCGAAATTATTCCTGCCATAGAAAGGGATGCACGCATGCAGGAGTATCAGCAGAGACTGTTGCAGAATCTTACATGTGCTTTTCCACAAAACACCAGTGGTGCACGCAGTGACTCTCACAGTTCCAATTTGCCAACCGTGGGACCGTCAAGTGTTCAGCACTCAAACCGTAACAGAACCACAGTATCTGCTGGTAACATCAATTTTGCGGAATCATTTCACCACTTTTTTAGCCCATCCTTTGCAAGGCCACAGGAGACAAGAAGTCTGACACATAGTCAACGCCTAGAGACGATGGTACAGGAGTATCTCCAAGTAAACATTGAAGCCATGACTGTGTCACTGGACCCTTGCTCTTTTTGGGCTTCCAATCTGGATAAATGGCCGGAGATAGCCACTTACGCCTTGGAGATCTTGTCATGCCCCGCAGCCAGCGTTCTGTCTGAACGTGTGTTCAGCGCTGCTGGTGGTGTGCTGACAGATAAGCGCACGCGGCTCTCCACTGATAATGTAGACAGACTCACGTTCATAAAGATGAACAAATCATGGATCCGAAACGACTTTTCTACCCCTGTGTCATCCTGGGGAGAGTAAAAGCTTGATGATTGGTTAAAATCACCCTACCAACCGTTTTAAGCTTTCAAATTAGTAATCATGTTTATCTGTATCTTGGCTGGAAAATAATTTGGGCTTTGTAGCAGTGTGCAGCACTGATTCTATTAGGCCATCTATAATAAGCTCCACCAGATTTAAAATTACTAATCATGTTTGTCTGTATCTTGGCTGCAAAATAATTTGGGCTTTGTAGCAGTGTGCAGCACTGATCCTATTAGGCCATCTATACTAAGCTCCACCAGATTTAAAATTAATAATAATTTTTAGCTGCATCTAGCCCGGAAAATAATTTTGGGGCTCCGAGATGCGCAAGACACATAAGTGCCTTCTTGCTGCACTACCTGCAACATGACCCTCATATTGTCAGAATTCAAAGTAATCATGACTACTGGGTTGCCACACTCTTAGATCCCCCAAACTTTTCGATCAACCTTTTCATTTTAATAAAGACCAAAAAAATGGTCATTTTTGAAATTATAAGCATTAGCAGGTTATTAGAAACTGAAATCAAACAGTTTTCAACTCAAAACTTTATTCTAGGTGATGATACATTTTCACATAGGACCCCTTGTTCGAAAGGAGCTTCTGAACTCTCTCGTCCATTGAATTTGTCAGGTTTTGGATGGTTTCTGCTTCAATTGTTTTGCATGAGGAAAGAATACCCTCCCAGAGGTGTTGCTTAGATGTCAACTGCCTCCCGCCATCATAGACACTCCTTTTGATGATGCTCCAGAGGTTCTGAATGGGGTAGAGGTCAGGGGAGCATGGGGGTCACACCATAAGTTTGTCCCCTTTTATGCCCATATCAGCCAGAGATGCAGATGTTTTATGTGCAGCATGAGATGGTGCATTATCATGCAAAAAAATGATCTTGCTGTGAAATACATGGTTCTTCTTCTTGAACCATGGCAGGAAGTGCTGTTTGAGAAAATCCACATACATTATGGAGTTCATCTTTAGCGCCTTCAGGGATCCTAAAGGGGCCGACAATCTCTCTCCCCATGATTCCAGCCCAAAACATTACTCCACCTCCTCCTTGTTGGCGCTGTAGCCGTGTTTGCGTCGGGTGTCCATCAACCAGCCATCCTCCACTCCATCCATCTGGACCATCGAGCGCTGCACGGCACTCATCCGTGAACAAAACAGTTTTGAAATCAGTCTTCATGTAATGTTTAGCCCACTGGAGCCGTTTCTGCTTGTGTGAAGTGGATAGAGGAGGTCGACAGGATGGCGTATGCACAGCTGCAAACCTCTGAAGGACCCTGCATCTTGTTGTTCAGGGGACGTTGGAGGCACCAGCAGCTTCAAAAACTTGTCTGCTGCTATGACAAGGCTTTTTTGCCGCTGCTCTTTTAACCTGACGTAATTGCCTGAAAATGTAGGCTGCTTAATAATGTGAGACAGCCTTCTTAAGTAGTCTTGCCTTTCATTGGACACACCTGCCAAACTAATTAGCACAGGTGTCTGCAATTGCTTACAGTGATATAAAGAGCCCTGACACACATCACCATCAATGAGTTTAACTGACAAACAAACAAATTCTTCCCTTATCACTCCTAAACACTTTTTGCATAATAATTTGGAACACAGTGTACATGTGCTTTTCCACAAAACACCAGTGGTTCACGTAGTGAATCTTACAGTTCTAACTTGCCAACCGTGGTCTGTATGGAGTTGTTCAATAAAGGGCCAAAAATTAAGATAACATAGATGGGAGAGGTCTCTATGAATAGGAATTCCTAAGTATTTGATACCCTGTGAGGGCCAGGCAAAGGGAAAGTTGGACTGGATGGAATCCTATATGGATTTGGGGAGGGAGACATCGAGGGCCTCAGACTTCGCTGCATTGATTTTAAAATTTGACCATGTAACAAAGTGATCTATTTCAGCCATAACAGCATGGATGGATATATGTGATTGAGTGATATATACTAGGACATCATCAGCAAATAGAGAGCACTTGTACTCGGTGCCTCCCACCTCAATCCACCTAATATTGGGGTTATGGCGAATTGATGAGAGCAGGTGCTCCGTCACTAGGATGTATAAGAGAGGGGACAGAGGACATCCCTGCCTTGTCCCATTGGTGATTGTGAAAGGTGAAGAAAATATTCTGATGCACCCAATGGGCCTTGGGACACCCGGAGCCGGACCCTTTTTGGTGGATGCTGGTTTTTGTAGCCTTCGTGGCGGCGACCCGGTTCCGTGGCTCAGGGTGGTCAAACCAGTGGCGGAACTATTTATGTGGTTTTGATGTTTAAATGTCCGACTACGCCACCCGTGGATTGCGGTCAGAGTGAACCGCCGCTGCAGGGCAGACCGCTGAGGCTGGTGTTGTGGGTGCAGCAGAGCGTAGCATAACTCACCACGGGAGGAGTATAGCCTCAGGGCAGTGTATGCGGAGGATGGGGGTGATGGTGCAGGGCAGCAGCAGTAACGACACGGAGTCAATGATGCAGTCCAGGGCCTTTACTCACCGTTCTTATTATCCAGACCACGTCTGCAGGTAACGGCTGCCCACGTCGTACTGTGCTCACCAGGTGAGGGGCTCAGACAACTCCCAGATAACTTTGGAGCGCTTCACAGGACCCCAATTGTGTGTCCTTTGTCTGGCCTTTCTTACCAACCCTTCTGTCCTGCTGCCTCGGGCCTCTTGGTAAACTTGGCGCCAGTTTCCCTGACCATATGTGGTGCCTTCCTAGCGGGTGTAGCGAGGGGCTGCGCCACATAAAATGTCAGAGCCTCCGGTTTCTAGCTGAGGGTCATTTCCTGCCTCCACTAGTTTCGGGGACCGGTCTCCCCCTTTGGCCTGACCCCTCCACGCAGGTGGATTCGGGTGTGCGGTGGCGACTCACCCGTCCTCACCCCTGGGATCCCTTCATTCCTCGTTCCTGGAGCCTTCTCCGCTCCTCTTCCTTCCTTCTCCCTCTTCCAGGCCTGGGCCTCTGTTACTAGGCCCGCCTCCGGAGCAGAGCTCATGCAGAGCCCCTGCTCCCTGCCACTTCTGCTCAGACTTCTCTGCACTGAACTAAGATGGTGCCCACCTTTTATACTCCCTTCTCAATGCACCCAGGAACTGCTTCCTCCCTGCTCCTGCACTACAGGGTTCCCCTTCCTCAGTGTTCCCTCCCCCCACTCCAGCCAGGGACAGGGACTGTCGTGCCCATCTCAGGGGCATATTGGTCGCCCTGCCCCACGGCAATGTGGTGTAATGCATGCAGGTGTCGGGTCCTGATCCACACTCCATCCTTACCTGAGAGTGAGATATCACACCTCTGGGTGAGGTGCAATACGTCTGTAGCAACCGAGCCCTCAGGGTGCTACAGTTCCATTTATCTTCAGCCTAGGTGACGTATTGCGATACAGGGCCGTGATTTTGGCTATAAAAGGGTCCCCTAGACCCCTACCCCAAGCTTTTTAAGAGAATCATATATGGCATGCCAGGAGACTCTATGGAATGCTTTCTCAGCATCCAACGAGAGTATCTAATTACAAATTTTTAACTGCATCTAGCCCAGGAAATACTTTGTGCCTAGTAGCAGTGTCTGCTAGTCAGCGGATTATCCCGGCTGTTAAGCAAGCTACACCACCTGTAGTTTGGACACTTAATTTTTTCAAAGGAAATGCTTCGGGACCACGGGATACTCAGTGAAGAGCATCAGGAGGCACCCCAAGGCATAGGGGCTGGGACTGGCAGTAGGATGCCTTGCGGTGGACAGCCGAGCTCGATCCTTATAAAAGCTTTTTAACTGCAGCAGCTTTAGTGGACGCTACTGGAGCTGGAATTACGCGGCTGCTGGCATGAGACTTGCCCTCCAATAGATCCTTGTAAATGGATTTAAAGTGTATTCATTCAAATTAGAGAGACAATTTAAATTAAAAAGCTTAGAGCTGCCTCAACTACAGGGGGGCTCGCTCGACCCACCAGCGGACAGGCACCAGTATTGGGAGAGGGGGGCTGGCCGTCAGGGTTCACCGCGGCTCTGGCACAAACCCGGCGACACGGAGGTGGCACGGGCAGGAGCGGACTGAACGTGTCGGCTTCTCACTTTTTGGATTTTAGAAGGGCATGACATGCCTATATTTGTGTCTCCCCCTCCTTTTACTCCTCCACCTCTTTTCTTTTCGCATGACTATATGTACTTGTCACTTTTCCATGTGTTAGTTGTCTCTTCTGAGCAGTTTGTCAGCTTTTGGACACCTTTGAAGGTGTTTCTATGTGTTTTTGTTTGCCTGCCATTGGTTTTAACGGTGTTCGAAGGTGTTCGACGAACAGTTCGGCGAACACACGGGTGTTCGGCGAACCCAACCAAACTCGAACACTACGGGGGTGGCTCAACACTACTTAGCACACCATGAAAAATCTTTAGTGACTTCTGGATGCGCAGAAGTTTTGCAATTTCTTTTTCTCTCACCCTTTTTCCAGCTGATAGAACCAGCACGCTAATTATTAGCCAGATTTCATCAACATTTTAAAACTGTCCTTGTTGTGATATCATGGAACTTTAAGCACACTTGTGGAATAAAAAGGGAGGAAATATTAATTTACAAATGTGTGTTAGATATACATTTGCGGGACAGCTTTAGAACCAGTTTTCATCATAATGCATGAATTCCCAGGTTCCACTGAGATTAGAACTCAGATCACTGGATTAAGAGTGAATTTCTCACATTTCCACTATTTACACATGCTCTTTTACTGTTTTCAAAAGAAAATCCAGCCAGCTTCATTCGTCATATGGTTCCATGGTGTAATGGTTAGCACTCTGGACTCTGAATCCAGCTATCTGAGTTCAAATCTCAGTGGAACCTGAGAACTTCTTTGTGCATAATGGTTTTATCTTTTCTGCTCACACTCAATTTGCCAATGCACATGGTTTAACATAAAAAGAGAAAGTTAAAATCCACATGGCAAAAAGATCTATCTATCAAGAAAGTTTAACTCAAAAGTTAAAGTTAACTTCATTTAGCAAAACTCATATCATCTATGTCACACCAAGCAATCGTACTCTATGACTTGTGCCAATGTTCGCATGACACTTTTTCCAGGTGGTTGAAACTGACCAGGATTTCAAGCCGAAAGGGCTTCAAGAAACGACAGCGATTCTTTTCCTGAATCACCCTTTTTAGTGTTTTCCAGCATTTTTGTAAACATAGTTTGGTGATGTTTTTCTAAGTATTGTTTCGGGCATCAAATGAGTTTGTTTAAGTTTCTTTTTTGCTCGCAAAATGCTGTGAACGTCACTCAGGAACCTTCCAGGGGTCTTTCTAACCTACTCATTGACTTGTATAGCAAGTATAAAGCAAGCAAAATATACCTGAAAAATGATATGCTCACTTCTGTTAACCGCTTGGCGTTTTGGGAAACTTAATGAGGTTAAAAGACGCTCAATACCTGATCATATGAACAGCAAACCTTTTTGCATGGAAATGAATCTGTTCAAACTATTGAGCATTTTCAAAGCCTTTTTCAGGAGGTGTTTGGAACAAAGTCACTCTAAATCCGCCTTATGAATTTTAATAAACCTTGAACTGTAAAAGGTTCCAATTGATGATACCTTTAAATCAGATTTTTACATTTCAGTGAGGCCTGGAATTTTGTTTGCAATTGAAATCTTCCATTTTCTGAAATGTCTTCCAGAAGGATAATCAATGATATTGATCATGGAGCTATAAGAAACGGTATGGAACTCCTAAGAATGAAACAGTGTCTGAGTAGTTGTGGCCGAGTGGTTAAGGCGATGGACTAGAAATCCATTGGGGTCTTCCCGCGTAGGTTCAAATCCTGCCGACTACGTTTAACTTCATGTAACATTTTGACAAATTATCTAAGTAGATCAATTTCCACATTCCCAAGTCTATTCCCCACTAAAATGGTCTGTAATCTATGGATTGTATTTGTAGAACCAGCTTAACAGCATCTGTAGATGTTCTTTTGATTAGTCAGCCGGGTGAGATGTCACTTGTGCATCACACCACCAATCAAACAAAGCTCAGAGGGTGCCATCAGGTATGTGGTGCAAATCCTCCTTTTTTCCAGCGAACACAGACCACTGCCGTGTCTGATGGACTGGGATATGAACTTTGATTTGCACCAACTCTACTTGAACTATCTTTCCGATGGAACCTTTTAGCACACCATGAAAAATCTTTAGTGACTTCTGGATGAGCAGAAGTTTTGCAATTTCTTTTTTTCTCACCCTTTTTCCAGCTGATAGATCCAGCACGCTAATTATTAGCTAGATTTCATCGACATTTTAAAACTGTCCTTGTTGTGATATCATGGAACTTTAATCACACTTGTGGAATAAAAAGGGAGGAGATATTAATTTACCAATGTGTGTTAGATATACATTTGCGGAACAGCTTTAGAACCAGTTTTCATCATAATGCATGAATTCCCAGGTTCCACTGAGATTAGAACTCAGATCTCTGGATTAAGAGTGAATTTCTCACATTTCCAATATTTACACATGCTCTTTTACTGTTTTCAAAAGAAAATCCAGCCAGCTTCATTGGTTATGTGGTTCTATGGTGTAATGGTTAGCACTCTGGACTCTGAATCCAGCGATCTGAGTTCAAATCTCAGTGGAACCTGAGAAATTCTTTGTGCATAGCGGTTTTATCTTTTCTGCTCACGCTCAATCTGCAAATGCACATGGTTTAACATAAAAAGAGAAAGTTAAAATTCACATGGCAAAAAGATCTATCTATCAAGAAAGTTTAACTCAAAAGTTAAACTTGATTTCATGAAGCAAAACTCATATCACTTATGTCACACCAAGCAATCGTACTCTATGACTTGTGCCAATGTTCGCATGACACTTTTTCCAGGTGGTTGAAACTGACCAGGATTTCAAGCCGAAACAGACTCAAGAAACGACAGCGATTCTTTTCCTAAATCACCCTTTTTAGTGTTTTCCAGCATTTTTGTAAACATAGATTGGTGATGTTTTTCTAAGTATTGTTTTGGGCATCAAAGGAGTTTGTTTAAGTTTCTTTTTTGCTCGCAAAATGCTGTGAACGTCACTCAGGAACCTTCCAGGGGTCTTTCTAACCTACTCATTGACTTGTATAGCAAGTCTAAAGCAAGCAAAATATACCTGAAAAATGATATGCTCACTTCTGTTAACCGCTTGGCGTTTTGGGAAACTTAATGAGGTTAAAAGACGCTCAATACCTGATCATATGAACAGCAAGTCTTTTTGCATGGAAGTGAATCTGTTCAAACTATTGAGCATTTTCAAAGCCCTTTTCAGGAGGTGTTTGGAACAAAGTCACTCGAATTCCGCCTTATGAATTTTAATAAACCTTGAACTGTAAAAGGTTCCAATTGATGATACCTTTAAATCAGATTTTTACATTTCAGTGAGGCCTGGAATTTTGCTTCCAATTGAAATCTTCCATTTTCTGAAATGTCTTCCAGAAGGATAATCACTGATATTGATCATGGTGCTCTAGAAAAGGTGTGAAACTCATAAGGGTGAAACAGCATCTGAGTAGTTGTGGCCGAGTGGTTAAGGCCATGGACTAGAAATCCATTGGGGTCTCCCTGCGTCGGTTCAAATCCTGCCAACTACGTTTAACTTCATGTAACATTTTGACGAATTGTCTGAGTAGATCAATATCCACATTCCCAAGTCTATCCCCCACAGAAATGTTCTGTAATCTTTGGATTGTATTTGTAGAACCAGCTTAACAGCATCTGTAGATCTTCTTTTGATTAGTCAGCCTGGTGAGATGTCACTTGTGCATCACACCACCAATCAAACAAAGCTCAGAGGGTGCCATCAGGTATGTGGTGCAAATCCTCCTTTTTTCCAGCGAACACAGATCACTGCCGTGACTGATGGACTGGGATATGAACTTTGATTTGCACCAACTCTACTTGAATTATCTTTCCGATGGAACCTTTTAGCACACCATGAAAAATCTTTAGTGACTTCTGGATGAGCAGAAGTTTTGCAATTTCTTTTTTTCTCACCCTTTTTCCAGCTAATAGATCCAGCACGCTAATTATTAGCCAGATTTCATCAACATTTTAAATCTGTCCTTGTTGTGATATCATGGAACTTTAAGCACACTTGTGGAATAAAAAGGGAGGAGATATTAATTTACCAATGTGTATTAGATATACATTTGCAGAAAAGCTTTAGAACCAGTTTTCATCATAATGCATGAGCTTCCCAGTTTCCACTGATATTAGAACTAGTGTTGAGCGAACATGCTCGACACTGCTCGGTACTCGCCCGAGCATCACGCTACTCAGGATGTTCGGCGAGCACCGAGCATTTCTGGGTTTCTCGGGCGGGAGCTCGGGTCTCCGCCCTGCATGTTTGGCGTTCTTTACAGAGCCAATGAACATGCAGGTATTGCCAGTCAGTCACTGTAATGCCGCAGCCATGTTGTTTGTCGGCATTACAGTGATTGGCTTGCCGCACAGCGTCACCTCGAGTATTTAAAACCGGGTGCCGCCATCTTGGACACAGTCGCTCCGGATCAGACAGTGTAGGGACAGCGCTGCTGATTTAGGGAGAGATATATCCTGCAAAATAGTTAGTGTAGGGTCTGTAAAGGCTGCCAGATCAAACAATCCTTCTCAGGACTAATATCCATCCCAGGTATATCAGGCAGGCAGGCAGGCAAGCTGTATAGGAGACGCAGTGGTTATACCAGCAAACGCTACATTACAGTCCTGTGTGCTGCTCCTGTTGCTGAAATTGCTGGACTTAGCTCCAGGTCCCGGGGGCCAGGAAAAATCCTTTTTTTTAATCTAAATCCTCTTTTTTTTTTCCTCATACACAATGTACAAATACCCATCTTATTAACCTTTTGGTGTCCCCCCCCCCCCCCCCCAAAAAAAAAAGTGTGCCTCTGATTTTTCAGACACAAATATATCTGTTGAAAATAGTCTGGTGTAGGCCCGAGAAATAGAAGTGTGGTTTTGCAGTTCTATGGGCCATTTGTATCTAAAAAAAACAGTTTGAGTGTGTCGCTCAATGTTCAGCCGCAAATATATATATTTAAAAAAGTCTGGTATACACCAGTAAATTATTACTGTGGTTTTGATGTTCCACGGTAAAACATCTCTATTATCCTGTTTTTGCCATTTTTTACTGTATAAAAATAATAATAGTGTCTCCCTGATTTTTTAGACACAAATATATCTGTTGAAAATAGTCTGGTATAGGCCCGAGAAATACAAGTGTGGTTTTGCAGTTCCACGGTACAAACCTCTGTATTATCCACTTTTGGGCCATTTGTATCTAAAAAAACAGTTTGAGTGTGTCGCTCACTGTTCAGCCGCAAATATCTCTATTTAAAAAAGCGTGGTATACCCCAGTAAACAATAACTGTGGTTTTTCCATCCCACGGTAAAAAATCTCTATTATTCAGGTTTTGGTAGTTTTTTCCGTAAAGAAAAACAGTAGTGTCTCCTGACTGTTGTGACACAAAAATATATCTGTTGAAAATAGTCTTGTGTAGGCCCGACATCCCAGTGTGGTTTCGCAGTTCCACCGGTCAAATCGCTGTACTATCCAGTTTTGGGCCTTTGGTATCTAAAAAAAAAGCAGTTTGAGTGTGTCGCTCACTGTTCAGCCGCAAATATCTCTATTTAAAAAAGTGTGGTATACCCCAGTAAACAATAACTGTGGTTTTCCTCTTCCACGGTTCTAATCTACTCTTTGTTACCCTTTTTCCATTGATAGTGCAAGTGTAAGCTATTTTACTTCATTTACAATGGGCAAGGCACGTGGCAAGGGATGTGGAAGTGGACGTTCTGGTGATTGTTCGTGCAGAAGATGGGGCCGTGGCCAAGGTGAAAATGTGCCACAACCAACAGCCACATCTTCTCGCTCCCACTTCTTGACCGAATTACTAGGGAAGCACAGAACAACACCAGTATTGAGAACTGATCAGTGTGAATAGGTTATTAATTGGATAACAGACAATACTTCCAGTTACCTGGGCACCACCACCTCCGGTCTGTCTTCCACACGGTCAACTCTTAGTAGCCGTGAGTCTCGACCGCATACTCCTCCTCACCCTGATGCTCCTTCCTCCCAGCATGCCGAGTGTCGTCAAACAGCAAGTGATCCCACACTTGGACACTCTGAAGCGCTGTTCACTGGTCCATTTCCATATTTGGGCCCCTCGCCTGATACGCTTGAAGTAGTCGAAGAGGAGATCCCATGTTGCGATGCCCAAATATTTGAACAGCCACGGCCACAGGAAGTCGACGTTGGCAATCTGTCACAAGAGGTGGACGATGACGAGACACAATTGCCAGGAAGTGAGGAGGAGGATCGTGGTGCGCAAGTGGAAGAGGAGGAGGTGGTGGATGATCTAGTAACTGACCCAACGTGGAAGGAGGACATGCAGAGTGAGGCCAGCAGCACACAGGGGGAGGGAGGCAGAGTACCCCAACAGGCAGGAAGAAGCAGTGTGGTGGCCGCAGACAGAAGGCAGGCAACCGTTCCCCGTAACACCAACACGAGGGACGTAGCCAGTACAAGCGGTAGGTCTTCCAGAGTCTGGGATTTTTTTAAAGAATCTGCTGATAACCCCAAAACGGCCATATGTTCCACCTGCCATGCCAGCATCAGCAGGGGTGACAAAACTACCAGCCTGACCACCACCAGCATGATCAGGCACATGACAGCAAAGCACCCGACTTTGTGGGGCAAAACCCAGGGTCCACGACCAGTGTCAGCGGGTGTCACCACTGCTTCTTCCACTGTTGTGCGTGCAATAGAACCCCTTGTTGTGTGTGCAAGGCAATCCCCTGTCCATACTGCATGTAAAGATGCCCACTCCTCTCAGTCTTCACTTGTTATGGCAGTTTCTCAAGAAACAGCATCAACGTCCACGTCCACGTCCCACCGCAGTGTTCAATTGTCCATATCCCAGTCCTTTGAACGAAAGCGGAAATTCGCAGCTAACGCCCCACAGGCCACAGTCCTAGATTCGCACATTTCACGACTGCTTGCATTGGAAATGCTGCCTTTTAGGCTGGTGGAGACGGAATCCTTCCGCAATCTTATGGCGGTGGCCGTCCCTCGGTACTCGGTCCCCAGTCGACACTATTTTTCCAGGTGTGCCATCCCCGCACTACACAAGCACGTGTCCCAAAGCATCTGCCGTTTCCTCAACAACGCAGTTACTGGGAGAGTCCACCTGACAACGGACACTTGGACAAGTGCTTGTGGCCAGGGAAGGTACATGTCTCTGATGGAACACTGGGTAAACATAGTGGAAGCCGGGACCCAGTCGGACCTTGGGACGGAACACATCCTCCCCACACCGAGGATTGTGGGCCCTATGTCAGTCAGAGTTGCCCCCACAGTGTACAGCTCCTGCGCATCCTCCTTCTCCGCCTCCTCCTCATTTTCAGCCTCCATCTCAGATATCACCACGTCAGTTACAAGCTGGAAGCATTGCAGTACTGCCTTCACCAAGCGGCAACAGGCTGTGCTGAAACTCATAAGCTTAGGTGATAAACCTCACACTGCTTATGAGTAGTGTTGAGCCACCCCCGTAGTGTTCGAGTTCGGTTCGGTTCGTCGAACACCCGTGTGTTCGCCGAACTGTTCGTCGAACTATTCGTCGAACACCTTCGAACACCGTTAAAACCAATGGCAGGCAAACAAAAACACATAGAAACACATAGAAAACACCTTCAAAGGTGTCCAAAATCTGACAAACTGCTCAGAAGACACAACTAACACATGGAAAAGTGACAAGTACATATAGTCATGCGAAAATAAAAGAGGTGGAGGAGTAAAAGGAGGGGGAGACACAGATATAGGCATGTCATGCCCTTCTAAAATCCAAAAAGTGAGAAGCCGACACGGCCAGTCCGCTCCTGCCCGTGCCACCTCCGTGTCGCCGGGTTTGTGCCAGAGCCGCGGTGAACCCTGACGGTCAGCCCCCCTCTCCCAATACTGGTGCCTGTCCGCTGGTGGGTCGAGCGAGCCCCCCTGTGGTGGAGGCAGCTCTAAGCTTTTTAATTTAAATTGTCTCTCTAATTTGAATGAATACACTTTAAATCCATTTACAAGGATCTATTGGAGGGCAAGTCTCATGCCAGCAGCCGCGTAATTCCAGCTCCAGTAGCGTCCACTAAAGCTGCTGCAGTTAAAAAGCTTTTATAAGGATCGAGCTCGGCTGTCCACCGCAAGGCATCCTACTGCCAGTCCCAGCCCCTATGCCTTGGGGTGCCTCCTGATGCTCTTCACTGAGTATTCCATGGTCCCGAAGCATTTCCTTTGAAAAAATTAAGTGTCTAAACTACAGGTGGTGTAGCTTGCTTAACAGCCGGGATAATCCGCTGACTAGCAGACACTGCTACTAGGCACAAAGTATTTCCTCGGCTAGATGCAGTTAAAAATTTGTAATTAGATACTCTCGTTGGATGCTGAGAAAGCATTCCATAGAGTCTCCTGGCACGCCATATATGATTCTCTTAAAAAGCTTGGGGTAGGGGTCTAGGGGACCCTTTTATAGCCAAAATCACGGCCCTGTATCGCAATACGTCACCTAGGCTGAAGATAAATGGAACTGTAGCACCCTGAGGGCTCGGTTGCTACAGGCGTATTGCACCTCACCCAGAGGTGTGATATCTCACTCTCAGGTAAGGATGGAGTGTGGATCAGGACCCGACACCTGCATGCATTACACCACATTGCCGTGGGGCAGGGCGACCAATATGCCCCTGAGATGGGCACGACAGTCCCTGTCCCTGGCTGGAGTGGGGGGAGGGAACACTGAGGAAGGGGAACCCTGTAGTGCAGGAGCAGGGAGGAAGCAGTTCCTGGGTGCATTGAGAAGGGAGTATAAAAGGTGGGCACCATCTTAGCTCAGTGCAGAGAAGTCTGAGCAGAAGTGGCAGGGAGCAGGGGCTCTGCATGAGCTCTGCTCCGGAGGCGGGCCTAGGAACAGAGGCCCAGGCCTGGAAGAGGGAGAAGGAAGGAAGAGGAGCGGAGAAGGCTCCAGGAACGAGGAATGAAGGGATCCCAGGGGTGCGGACGGGCGAGTCGCCACCGCACGCCCGAATCCACCTGCGTGGAGGGGTCAGGCCAAAGGGGGAGACCGGTCCCCGAACTAGTGGAGGCAGGAAACGACCCTCAGCTAGAAACCGGAGGCTCTGACATTTTATGTGGCGCAGCCCCTCGCTACACCCGCTAGGAAGGCACCACATAGGGTCAGGGAAACTGGCGCCAAGTTTACCAAGAGGAGGCCCGAGGCAGCCGGACAGAAGTGTTGGTAAGAAAGGCCAGACAAAGGACACACAAAGGGGGTCCTGTGAAGTGCTCCAAAGTTATCTGGGAGTTGTCTGAGCCCCTCACCTGGTGAGCACAGTACGACGTGGGCAGCCGTTACCTGCAGACGTGGTCTGGATAATAAGAACTGTGAGTAAAGGCCCTGGACTGCATCACTGACTCCGTGTCGTTACTGCTGCTGCCCTGCACCATCACCCCCATCCTCCGCATACACTGCCCTGAGGCTATACTCCTCCCGTGGGGAGTTATGCTACGCTCTGCTGCACCCACAACACCAGCCTCAGTGGTCTGCCCTGTAGCGGCGGTTCACTCTGACCGCAATCCACGGGTGGTGTAGTCGGACATTTAAACATCAAAACCACATAAATAGTTCCGCCACTGGTTTGACCGCCCTGAGCCACGGAACCGGGTCGCCGCCACGAAGACTACAACCACCAGCATCCACCAAAAAGGGTCTGGCTCCGGGTGTCCCAAGGCCCAGGGGGTGCGTCAGAACATTTTCATCACCTTTCACAATCACCAATGGGACAAGGCAGGGATGTCCTCTGTCCCCTCTCTTATACATCCTAGTGATGGAGCACCTGCTCTCATCAATTCGCCATAACCCCAATATTAGGTGGATTGAGGTGGGAGGCACCGAGAACAAGTGCTCTCTATTTGCTGATGATGTCCTAGTATATATCACTCAATCACATATATCCATCCATGCTGTTATGGCTGAAATAGATCACTTTGTTACATGGTAAAATTTTAAAATCAATGCAGCGAAGTCTGAGGCCCTCGATGTCTCCCTCCCCAAATCCATATAGGATTCCATCCAGTCCAACTTTCCCTTTGCCTGGCCCTCACAGGGTATCAAATACTTAGGAATTCCTATTCATAGAGACCTCTCCCATCTATGTTATCTTAATTTTGGGCCCTTTATTGAACAATTCCATACAGACCACGGTTGGCAAGTTAGAACTGTAAGATTCACTACGTGAACCGCTGGTGTTTTGTGGAAAAGCACATGTACACCGCGTTCCAAATTATTATGCAAAAAGTGTTTAGGAGTGATAAGGGAAGAATTTGTTTGTTTGTCAGTTAAACTCATTGATGGTGATGTGTGTCAGGGCTCTTTATATCACTGTAAGCAATTGCAGACACCTGTGCTAATTAGTTTGGCAGGTGTGTCCAATGAAAGGCAAGACTACTTAAGAAGGCTCTCTCACATTATTAAGCAGCCTACATTTTCTGCCAAAATGGGAAAGAAAAAGGATGTGTCGGCTGCTGAGAAGCAACAAATTGTGGAGTGTTTAGGTCAAGGCATGACTACAATCAACATTGTGCGATGATCAGGATGAAGTGTCTTGGCAATCAAGAAGTATGTAGCTGATTCACAGTACACACGTGTGCGTGCTGATAAGGGCAAATTGAGGACTCTTTCCTACAGGCAATTACGTCAGGTTGAAAGAGCAGCGGCAAAAAAGCCTTGTCATAGCAGCAGACAAGTTTTTGAAGCTGCTTGTGCCTCCAACGTCCCCCGAAAAACAAGATGCAGGGTCCTTCAGAGGTTTGCAGCTGTGCATACGCCATCCTGTCGACCTCCTCTATCCACTTCACACAAGCAGAAACGGCTCCAGTGGGCCAAACATTACATGAAGACTGATTTCAAAACTGTTTTGTTCACGGATGAGTGCCGTGCAGCGCTCGATGGTCCAGATGGATGGAGTGGAGGATGGCTGGTTGATGGACACCCCACGCAAACACGGCTACAGCGCCAACAAGGAGGAGGTGGAGTAATGTTTTGGGCTGGAATCATGGGGAGAGAGATTGTTGGCCCCTTTAGGATCCCTGAATCCCTGAAGGCGCTAAAGATGAACTCCATAATGTATGTGGATTTTCTCAAACAGCACTTCCTGCCATGGTTCAAGAAGAAGAACCGTGTATTTCACAGCAAGATCATTTTTCTGCATGATAATGCACCATCTCATGCTGCACATAAAACATCTGCATCTCTGGCTGATATGGGCATAAAAGGGGACAAACTTATGGTGTGACCCCCATGCTCCCCTGACCTCTACCCCATTCAGAACCTTTGGAGCATCATTAAAAGGAGTGTCTATGATGGCGGGAGGCAGTTCACATCTAAGCAACAGCTCTGGGAGGGTATTCTGTCCTCATGCAAAACAATTGAAGCAGAAACCATCCAAAACCTGACAAATTCAATGGACGAGAGAGTTCAGAAGCTCCTTTTGAACAAGGGGTCCTATGTGAAAATGTAACATCACCTAGAATAAAGTTTTGAGTTGAAAACTGTTTGATTTCAGTTTCTAACAACCTGCTAATGCTTATAATTTCAAAAATGACCATATTTTTGGTCTTTATTAAAATGAAAAGGTTGATCAAAAAGTTTGGGGGATCTAAGAGTGTGGCAACCCAGTAGTCATGATTACTTCGAATTCTGACAATATGAGGGTCATGCTGCAGGTAGTGCAGCAAGAAGGCACTTATGTGTCTTGCGCATCTCGGAGCCCCAAAATTATTTTCCGGGCTAGATGCAGCTAAAAATTATTTTTAATTTTAAATCTGGTGGAGCTTATTATAGATGGCCTAATAGGATCAGTGCTGCACACTGCTACAAAGCCCAAATTATTTTCCAGTCAAGATACAGATAAACATGATTAGTAATTTGAAAGCTTAAAACGTTTGGTAGGGTGATTTTAACCAATCATCAAGCTTTTACTCTCCCGAGGATGACACAGGGGTAGAAAAGTCGTTTCGGATCCATGATTTGTTCATCTTTATGAACGTGAGTCTGTCTACATTATCAGTGGAGAGCCGCGTGCGCTTATCTGTCAGCACACCACCAGCAGCGCTGAACACACGTTCAGACAGAACGCTGGCTGCGGGGCATGACAAGATCTCCAAGGCGTAAGTGGCTAGCTCCAGCCATTTATCCAGATTGGAAGCCCAAAAAGAGCAAGGGTCCAGTGACACAGTCGTGGCTTCAATATTTACTTGGAGATACTCCTGTACCATCGTCTCTAGGCGTTGACTATGTGTCAGACTTCTTGTCTCCTGTGGCCTTGCAAAGGATGGGCTAAAAAAGTGGTGAAATGATTCCGCAAAATTGATGTTACCAGCAGATACTGTGGTTCTGTTACGGTTTGAGTGCTGAACACTTGACGGTCCCACGGTTGGCAAGTTGGAACTGTGAGATTCACTACGTGCACCACTGGTATTTTGTGGAAAAGCACATGTAAGATTCTGCAACAGTCTCTGCTGATACTCCTGCATGCGTGCATCCCTTTCTATGGCAGGAATAATTTCTGCAAATTTACTTTTGTACCGGGGATCTAACAGTGTGGCAACCCAGTAGTCAGGATTATTTCTAATTCTCACAATTCGAGGGTCATGTTGCAGGTAGTGCAGCAAGAAGGCACTCATGTGTGTTGCACATCCAGGAGCACCAAGTCCCTGTTGTGTTGGTGGCGAGGTAACAATCATGCTTCCTTCCTCTGTCCTCTCCCCCCAACCTCGCACAACAGAAATGTGATCAAGGTCTCCCTCATCTGATGAGTCTTCCATCAGTTCGTCCTCCACTTCTTCCTGGGCTCCTGCACCTTCCTCACTAGTTTGGCTGCTACCATGCGCCCTGGTAAAACCATCTCCCCCACCCTCACATGCCTGCTGCCTTGGTGCTGCCGACCTTCTGGACCTTGCAGATGTTAGCCCTTCCGCATACAACTCCTCCTCCTCTACTTCCTCCACCTCCTCTTGTGCCACCACCTGACTCCGAATTCTGTTTAACATGTGCTCCAGCATGTAAATCACCGGAATAGTCATGCTGATAATGGCATCGTCAGCACTAAACATCTTCGTCGCCATTTCAAAACTGTGCAGAAGGGTGCATAGGTCCCTGATCTGAGACCACTCCTCCAGCGTGATTTACCCCACCTCTGAATCTCGTTGGCCCAGGCTATACGTCAGAACGTATTGCACCAGGGCTTGTCGGTGCTGCCACAGTCGCTGCAACATGTGCAGAGTTGAATTCCACCGGGTAGGCACATCGCATTTTAGCCGGTGAAGTGGCAGGCCCAACGACTTCTGTAGAGATGTAAGTCGCTGAGCTGCGGGATGCGAACGGCGGAAGTGAGCACACAGCGACCGTGCCCTCTGCAGAAGGCCATCTAGTCTGGGATAGTGGGCTAAAAATTGCTGGACAACCAGGTTCAACACGTGAGCCATACAAGGCACGTGTGTGACATTGCCCTGGCGAAGGGCCGCACCCAGGTTTGCAGCATTGTCGCACATGGCCTTCCCTGGTTTCAGGTCCAGTGGAGACAACCATTCATGAAATTGGTTCTCCAGAGCTGACCACAACTCCTCAGCTGTGTGACTCACGTTTCCCAGACATTTCAATGTAAAAACCGCCTGATGACGTTGAGCCCTACTGCCAGCATAGTAAGGAGGTGTGCAGGATCCCTTCTGCGCAGTTAGAAAGCTTGTGGCATGACCAGACAGGCTTTGGGTGCAGGTGGAAGACCGAAAGGAGGTTGAGGAGGCAGAAGCAGTGGAGGAACTTTGACATAAAGAGGATTGACGCACAACTCGTGGGGACGGCAAGACTTGGACAGCAGCCCCTTGTCCTGCTGTCACCATAGTTACCCAGTGCCCAGTCAGCGACATGTAACGCCCCTGTCCATGCCTACTCGTCCAAGTGTCTGTGGTGAAATGCACCCTGTCACACACAGAGTTTCTCAAAGAAGCGGTGATGTTGTGTGCGACGTGCTGGTGGAGCGCAGGCACACCTTTCTTTGAGAAGTAGTGCCGACTGGGCATCTGGTACTGGGGCACTGCGACGGACATAAGGTCTCGAAAATCCTCTGTGTCCACCAGGCGGAAAGGCAGCATTTCTGTAGCCAAGAGCTTGCAGATGGTGAAATTCAACCTCTTAGCTTTCTCATGGCTAGGAGGAAATGGTCTTTTACTTGTCCACATCTGAGGGACCGAGGGCTGGCTATTGTGCTTAGACGGGGTTGATAAGGGTGTCCCCGGCAAACTGCCGGTCTGTGAGGAAGATGCAGGCGGACATGTTAGGTTGCCTTCATCCAAAGGTGGTGCTATCGATGTCGGACAGCGCTCAACACCAGCTGGTGTTACCACCTCCAAAGAAAATGATGACCTGCCAATCACGCTGGCTGTTGCGGGTAAAGAGGTGGCAGGTCTGCGCCCCAAAACAGGTGTGACTGCTGTCCCCCCAGTCACAGAGGATGAAGAGGCCGCGGATGCACAAGATATGGCAGACGGTGGTTGGCCCGGCCGGCTAGGCCGCATTGTAGCACACTGAGCTTCCCACTGCAACTTATGCTTCATGTCCATGTGCCGGTTCATGCAGGAAGTACTCAAACTATGTATTTTTTGGCCTCTACTTAGCTTTTGCTGACAAATGTTACAGATAACACGAGTTGGGTCATCTTTATCGATCTGAAAAAATGCCCAGGCTATGCAAGGCTTAGCACCCATGCGACCTGAAGAGCCACCACGACTTGTGGTGAGAGGCAGAGTTGTGTTTGAGGATGCAGTTGTTGACGTGCTTCCAGTACTACGTCTCTGTCCAGGAAGGCGCAACCTGACCTCGTCGTCACTAGCATCTTCCTCCACCTCCTCTGCTGACCTCATCTCTTGGCTGACTGTGGGTTGACAGTAAGTGGGATCTCCGACCTCATCATCATCACCCTGTGCGTTATCACACCCGTCGTCCTCAGAGCCAACCTGTTCCTGCCCTGACAAAAAACTAAAGTTGTCGCTCCAATCAGGTATTTGAGTCTTATCATCGTCTTCCTCATTGTCTCCACCAACAGGAGTTACAGTTTGGGAATGAGGGTCTACATTATGGTCAGAACCTTCTGCGTCTGGTCCTGGATCCGACTCATAAAGATTCTGGGCATCAGTGCAGATCATTTCCTCGTCTGGATTCACAGAAGCGCTGGAGTCGACCTCTGATTCCCAGGCTATAGTATGAGTAAACAGCTCTGCAGACTCAACCATCTGTTCTACCTCATACTCAGACGGGCAGCTGGAGATTTGGGAGCTGTGAGGAAGCAAGTGCGATTTGGGTGACACCTTTGAGGACTGGAGTATTTGTGATGTTGAAGTTGATGTGGAGGAGAGCCCACTTAAAGGAACACTTGATATCCGTTGAAGCACCTGCTGTTTTTGTGCCTCATCTGGAATTTGTAGCGATTGGCGTGGCCGTAAGAAAGGGATCTTATCACATTGTCCGCTAAAAGAAGTAGACATTTTACTTTGGCTGGAAGATGGTCTTTCTTCTGCAGATGTTACTGTTGCTTTAACACCTACCCCACGGACACAACCTTTTTTCCCCTTCCCAACACGCCTATTCCCTTTTCCACCAGCAGCAGGCCTTTTTCCACTCATTTTGGTGGTTAACTAATTCACAACTCTGGAGCTGTTTGCACAAAAAAACAATGGATGGTAACCGAGCAGTGCTGAGTGGCCAAACTGTGGTATTAGGCCAAAACTATTGGCTGGGTTAGATGCAGAAAAAAATTATTTTGAATTTGCAACCTGATGGAGGTCAGTATAGATGGACTAATAGAGAAAGTCCGACACACTACTAGAAGGCCAAATATTTTTTCAGAGGAAGATGCAGAAAAAAATTATATTCAGTTTGCAACCTGATGGAGGTCAGTATAGATGGACTAATAGAGAAAGTCCGACACACTACTAGAAGGCCAAATATTTTTTCAGAGGTAGATGCAGAAAAAAATATATTCAGTTTGCAACCTGATGGAGGTCAGTATAGATGGATTAATAGAACAAGACCCACACACAGCTAGAAGCCCAATATTTTTTCAGAGGTAGATTCAGAAAAAACTATATTCAATTTGCAACCTGATGGAGGTCAGTATAGATGGACTAATAGAACAAGTCCCACACACTGCTAGAAGCCCAAATATTTTTTCAGAGGTACTGTAGATGCAGATAAAAATTAGTTTTAATTTGCAACCTGATGGAGGTCAGTATAGATGGACTAATAGAGAAAGTCCGACACACTACTAGAAGGCCAAATATTTTTTCAGAGGTAGATGCAGAAAAAAATATATACAGTTTGCAACCTGATGGAGGTCAGTATAGATGGATTAATAGAACAAGACCCACACAGAGCTAGAAGCCCAATATTTTTTCAGAGGTAGATGCAGAAAAAAATATATTCAGTTTGCAACCTGATGGAGGTCAGTATAGATGGACTAACAGAACAAGTCCCACACACTGCTAGAAGCCCAAATATTTTTTCAGAGGTACTGTAGGTGCAGATAAAAATTAGTTTTAATTTGCAACCTGATGGAGGTCAGTATAGATGGACTAATAGAATGATGCTATGCCCAAAAGATTTTACTTCACTAGGTGCAGTAAAAAAATTGGTATTCTATACACAGGTGGTATATCTTGCAACACAGATAGGCTACTCCACTGACTAACACACTCTGCAATAGGCCAAAAAGGATTAGCTTTGCTAGATTCAGCCAAATGCTGTGAAAAAAACTTGCACAGCACTGGCACAGGCCTGCCTGGCAAAAACTGATAGGAACTCATGTAACCTAGTCCTGAAAAGGACTGCAATTACAATTAGTCTTTACTCCCACAACCGATCTATTTAAGAGCACAGACCTCCCTGATAAAAGTCGTAGGAAATGCTGTAACCTAGTCCTTAAGAGGACTGCAATCACAACTATTCCCTACTCCCAAGCTATCTGTATATTTGTGCGAAAATTGGCTTGAAATTAGCAAGGTATAGCGCACACAGCAACAGCGGTGCCGTCTAACACGCCGCTGCAGCAGTGAGAAAATGGTGGCGACGGGGAAAATGGCTTGGTCTTATAGGGCAAGGACATGTGACATTTACTGCCAATGACACATGCCCTTGCTTGTGTGAAAAAAAGCACTTCGCTCCGTGTGTGCGCTGCTGATAGGCTGACAGATTGCACCTCCCCACTGTAAATGCGGGAAAGAGAAAAAAAAATGGAGATCTTCATTGTTCCTGCAGAGATCCATCCCCTGCCCCTCCCCCCACCCCGCTGTACACTCAAACTGCGTATTAACATTAATTTTCATCATTACTGAGAAAAAATCCAGTTATGATTTTGGTGCACGAACAGTTATCGAACATAATCTCGAACAGCCGAATTTTTCTCAAATTGTTCGTGTTCGCCGAACGGCTCGAACACCGCTCAAAACAGCTCGAATTTGAGATTGGCGAACAGTTCGAGTAGAACAACGCTCATCTCTACTTATGAGTTGTGGACTGCTGTGAAAGAGCAGGCAGATCTGTGGCTGAGACCGCTGAACCTACATCCCGGCATGGTCGTGTGTGACAATGGCCGTAACCTGGTGGCGGCTCTGAGGCGAGGTGAGATCACACACGTACCATGCCTGGCTCATGTGCTTAACCTCGTGGTTCAGCGTTTTCTTAAATCGTACCCCGAGTTGCCAGATCTGCTCGTGAAAGTACGCCGCATGTCAGCTCATTTTCGCAAGTCGGCTACAGCTTCCGCCGCCCTTGCTGTGTTTCAGCAGCGTTTGCAGCTTCCGGCACACCGACTGGTGTGTGATGTCCCCACACGTTGGAACTCTACCCTCCACATGTTGCAAAGGATTTGTGAGCAGAAGAGAGCAGTTGTGGAGTACCAGCTGCAACAAGGCCGTCGATATTCAGGTCAGACTCCACACATAAGACCTCAGGAGTGGACCTGGATGTCTGACATATGTACCATCCTGACAAACTTTGAGGAGGCCACCAAGATGGTGAGTGGCGATGACACCATCATTAGTGTCAGCATCCCACTTGTCTGTCTTTTGCAACGCTCTCTGCAGAGAATTAAAGAGGAGGCATTGCAGCCAGAGTATGATGAGATGGATCAAGAAGCCATAGCGGGCGATTACACACAGCCCAGCCTCATCTCATCCCAACGTGCATTGGGGGACAATGAGGGAGAGCAGGAGGAGGAGGAGGAGGAAGAACAGGAGCTGCTATCATGCATTGTAGACGGTAGTACCTGTACAAGTGTCATACCGTCGGTTCAGCGTGGGTGGCC
The DNA here is from genome assembly GCF_046119375.1 of Phyllobates terribilis. Lineage (NCBI taxonomy): Eukaryota > Metazoa > Chordata > Amphibia > Anura > Dendrobatidae > Phyllobates > Phyllobates terribilis. The sequence goes on along the minus strand of NW_027362773.1, from coordinate 183,905,946 downwards.
TGAGGACAGGGGGGAGGAGGAAGAGGAGGAGGAATAGGAGAGCATGGTCAGTCGTCATCTTGGTGAGGACTCGGAAATCTTGCCCATTACCAGTCTGGCACGCATGGCTGACTTTATGTTACGCTGCCTTAACCGTGACCCTCGCGTTGTCAAAATGTTGGGTGACAGTCATTACTGGTTGGTGACACTTGTAGACCCCCGCTACAAGGAGAATTTCACTCTCTTATTCTTGAGGTGGAGAAGTCTGCAAAAATGGGGCAATACCAGAAGGCCCTTGCTGCAGAACTCTTAAAAAAATTCCTATCTGAACACGCTAGCGGCAGAGGTCACAGTTCGTTGCCCAACCAAGGCGTACAGGCGAGAGAGATGCAACTCCAATCCAGCAGAGGCAGGGGAACACTGTCAACGTTCTTGGACAGTTTTCTGACATCCGCCCAGCTTACAGGCCCTGAGGCACAGTGTACTCTCACAAAGGAGTGGAAAGTTTCAAAAGATGGTGAGGGAGTACCTTGCCAATCGTACCAGCGTCCTCCGTGATTCCTCTGTGCCTTTTAATTATTGGGTATCCAAGCTGGACACTTGGAATGAACTCGCTCTGTATGCCTTGGAGGTACTGGCCTGCCCTGCCGCTAGCGTGTTATCGGACCGTGTTTTTAGTGCCGCTGGGGGAATTATAATTGATAAGCGCACTCGCCTGTCAACTGACAATGCTGACAAGCTGACCCTTATCAAAATGAACAAGGGCTGGATTGGGCCAGACTTCTCATCACCACCAAATGACAGCAGAGTAACATAAAGTCAAATCCACTGTGTTATTTCGGGAGGTGTATTCACATGCACCGCTTCACTCCCACACATGGGTATACGCTTCCTCATTTCGGCTGTTTAATCTTCTTCTCCTTATCCTCAGCCGCCACCACCACTATACCACCAGGGTGCCAGCATTGCAAGTTCCTCCGTCCTAATTTTTGGCAGCTTTTGCTGGGAAAGCATAAGCAAATACCATGGGACACCCACTCCCCAATAATGGGACTTATGTTTGTAATATGCTGTACTGCATGGCTCTTGTAAGGGGCATTGCAAGTTGCTCCGTCCTAATTTTTGGCAGCTTTTGCTTGCAAGGCATAAGCAAATACTATGGGAGACCCACTCCCCAATAATGGGACTTATGTTTGTAATATGCTGTACTGCATGGCTCTTGTAAGGGGCATTGCTAGTTGCTCCGTCCTAATTTTTGGCAGCTTTGCTAGCAAGGCATAAGCAAATACTATGGGACTCCCACTCCCCAATAATGGGACTTATGTTTGTAATATGCTGTACTGCATGTGACGCGCCCCCTGGGCCGTGTTGTCACACTGTCACAGAATACTGGAGGTAGGGGGCCTAAGCTGACCCTAAGCTGGGGCCCTGACTAATCCCTCAACCTGGAGGTACTGTTAAAGGTACAGAGGTCCAGGCCGCCAGCGTAACCCCTACCTCCTGAGGATCCCTGCACCTCAGTAATCTAGTCCTGAGAAGGACCCCGATCACAACAATTGGGAACCAGAAATAATATGCCCACACACAGTATTTAGACGAACGAGACAGTACAAGGGAAAAACCAAAACCACCTTGCATACAACTTCTACACAACTACAACAGAGGGAACACCAACGGGAAAGGAGATAAATGATAAAGCGAGGAAAGGGAAAAAACACTTCCAAATACACTTATCTCAGCAACTCCAAACACCACGATCCGCTCTGTAAGTCTGAATGAAAAGCTTTCACCTACACCTCCCAAACAGACCTGCAGGAATATGAAGGAGTCTCACTAAAGAAGCATTGATTGCAGCTGGGCGAGGCTGGACCTCAGCTAGCCCAGAGAGAGAGAGAATTAACTCCTTCACTGCCGAAAAAACACAAAGCACCAACAAGTCAGCTGCGAGAAGTCAGGCTGTGTACTCGTGACGATCTTCGTGGCAACACACCCGTGACACGTGTGTACACGTGTGTGGGATACCCTGTGCCGGGTCTCTGGGGTCTGTAGTCTCCGTGGCGTTGACCCGGTCCCGTGGCTCAGGCTGGTCAAACCAGTGGCAGTCTTTCTTATGTTTTGAGGTTAATTGTCCGACTGCGCCACCCGTGGATTGCGGTCAGGGAGTACCACCGCTGCGAGGCAGACCGCTGAGGCTGGTGTTGTGTGCGCAGCATAGAATGGGATAACTCCCCTCGGGAGGAGTATAGCCTCAGGGCAGTGAGTGTGGATGATGGGGGTGATGGTGCACGAGCGCAGCAGGAACGACTCAGAGTCTTTGCAGTGCAGTTCAGGGTCTTTACTGATGAATATAAGGTAGACCCTCCCGGGAGTACTGGCTAGCATAAGAGGCCTGGTCAGTCTGTGAGCAAGCAGGAGTTCCCCTGGCCAGGTGGAGTTGTAGGCCTCCCCGTCTGTCTGCACTCTTCCTGGCTACCTTGCTGTAAGCGGGTAGAAGTAGCCCACGTCCCTGAGTGTACCGTGTAGTGCTCACCCGTATGGCTGGTGACTTGGGGCCTTCTGTTAGCCTCCACTCCACGATGGCGGTGCTGGTCCCTTGCTTGTGACTGAGCCTCCGGGCTTCTATGGCCAGAGGACCTGAAATCCCCTGCCGGCTGGTTTCTGCTGCTGGATATATAAGTCCTCACAGCTTCGGACTCCTGTGTCCGGTTCCTATTGTCTTCTGCCAGGGTGAGCTCTGCTCAGCTTCCAGCCCCTGGTCTTTAGCTCCTAGCTCCTACAGAGCTCCTTGCTGTTACTTTTCCTTGCTCTCACTCTGACTCTGACTGTTCTCTGACTCACTCAACCCGCCCCAGATCCAGTTTATAAGGGCAGAATTCTCCCCTCCCAGGACTGGGCCAGGAGGATGTTGCATGTTTAAGGGATCCTGACCAGGAAACCTCCCACTTGCTCTCCGACGTAATATCTCTATTACTGTGGTGACCAGACCCCTGGGGTGCCACACATGGCTCTTGTAAGGGGCATTGCAGTTCCTCATAATTTTTGGAAAGCCTTCCATTCACTGCTTAGGCCAACAGTGCACGGGAGACCCAGTTGCTATAAATCGAAAAAAAGGTTTAGTTAACGCCCTCTGACCTCCATGTCATTTCCAAGGGGCATTGGAGTGGCTCGAAATTTTTGGTAGGCATTGCACTCACTGTATGCCCTATAACTGTGTAGCCGAACAGCTTCTTTTGTTACAGAAATATATCCTACAAGACATATCTGGTTGACTGGCCTGATATTGATGTGAATGGTCCCTGTTCCTCCTGCTCTTTCTCCTTTTGCCACCACCTCATCCATCATTTATCACCTGAAGCTTTGTTTTAAAGGGAGTCATAGAACTGGGATAGTAGCAGGAAAACATCCAGCAATCCTCGGAGGAGGTAGGATATGCGCCAAAACGCGGACCACCACAGGCCTAGCCGCTACTACATACATGCGCTTGCATTCCAAGAAAGCAAAGCAGATGCTAACTTCTATCATCATCATCATGCTCCTCACCTAGGCACTCTCAACTCCCCTGATGGAGAAGCCAGGGCCCACCGGAGGAGTCTGGTTCTCTGGTGGGCTCGTCCAATGCTGCCCTAAAGCAGGCCAGGCTAAGAAAAGTGTGGGGGAAGGTGACAGGAGAAATCAGGGCGGCTGGGGACCGAGTATGGACACCTGGCCGCCACCTGGCGGCTGGGGACCGAGCGTGGACACCCGGCCGCCGGGCGGCTGGGGACAGAGTATGGATACCTCGCTGCCGAAGCGGCCATGATGTAGTGGCCAGCTTCGGCCTCCTCCAAACTAAAAGGCCCCATTTCAAGTGAAAGCTAGCAGTATGGTATTGCAGCCTGCGGGTGGGTGGGTGGTTGGCTGCATATTTTCGCTTGCATTGCAAGGAATGGGGGAGGTACAATTGAACACTGCCCTGGGACAAGGACTTGCACGGGGATAGTTGCAAGTCTGCATCTTCTGATGCGGCAAGGATCACTTCTGATGGGCACACTTTTAGACAGTGACCTGGGGGTCAGAGATGCTTCTAGGGGTCTTCCCCATGCTGATCCCTTGACTTTTCAGCACTGTATGCATGTGTCACACAGCACATGGCCAGATAAGGTTGTAAAATGTTAAAATGACATTTCCCGGTGAACGCATTTGTCACGGTTGAAAGCAATACAAAAGTGCAAAAACGCATGAAAAATGCTACTTGTGAACATAGCCCAAGGTGTGGAGGAGTATTTTTGTTTTTGGTTATTTATTTTACCTTATACACAAGTTTTTACCCTGGAAAGGAAATTCATTAACATATTACCGCGCGCCGGTATTTTGAAGCTTTTTTTTTAAGCTTTTTTCACTGTTTTCAGAACATTAACAATAAGAACATGGAAGAGTCCTGGAGCCATTTGGTGCGCTGCATATGCTGCTACATGTTCACAGACTTGCCAGTGGAAAAGCCAAACTTCACATGCCAGAAATGCAAGCTTGTGTCCCTGTTGGAGGAAAAGTTGTGAAATCTAGAAGAGAGGTTAACTACCTTGAAAATCATTAAGGAAGGTGAAGAGTTCTTAGACAAAGCAGAATTATCTCTTCATGATTCAGAAAGAGAAGAAATTCGAACTGCACCTGACGAAACAGAGGAATGGTAGCATGTGACCCACAGAAGCAGGAGGATCGAGAGGCAGTCAGCACCCATACTGCTCAGGAACCAGTACCAGGCTCTCACGCAGGAGAACCATGAAGAAATACAGCAAAATAAGACTTTGCCAGCAATGAATAACCTTGTAAGCCCTCAGAATCCTCCTGGATGGAGAAAGAAGAATGTTGTGAAGAAAAAACGGAGATTGGTGGTCATGGGGGATTCCCTGTTAAGAGGAACAGAGGCCGCTCTCTGCAGACCATACATAACCTCAAGAGAAATGTGCTGTCTTCCAGGAGCAAAAATTAAAGATGTGTCTGACAGGATATCAAGACTCTTCAGACCTACAGATCACTACCCATTCCTGCTAATACATGTGGGGACAAATGACACCGCAGGAAAGGACCTGGAAACCATCTGCAGTGACTTTGAAGACTTAGGCAAGAAAGTGAAAGAATTGGGAGCGCAGGTGGTCTTCTCATCCATCCTCCCAGTGGATGGCCATGGAACAATGAGATGGAATAAGATTCTACAGGTGAACAACTGGCTACGTCGATGGTGCCGTCAACAAGGATTTGGATTTCTGGATCATGGAATGAATTACCTATACGATGGACTACTTTCTAGAGATGGGGTGCACCTTACGAAGACTGGAAAACATGTATTTGGAATTCGCCTAGCTACACTCATCAGAAGAGCTTTAAACTAGAACAATGTGGGAAGGGAAGCAAAAGGCCAGAAAAAGCCATACAGCTGACAAATACTATTGAGATCTCTGCTACTGGAAGTGGAAAAGAAGAACAAAGACAAAAAAATCTAAATAATAAAAATATGGGAGGAAGAGAAACCAATCACAAACTAAAATGTTTTTATACAAATGCACAAAGCATGGGCAACAAACAAGGAGAATTGGAACTACTAATGCAGGAAAAGGAATATGATGTCATTGGAATCACTGAAACTTGGTGGGACGATACACATGATTGGAATAAAAGGCTAAAAGGATACAACTTATTTGCAAGAAACAGACTTGATAAACGAGGAGGAGGTGTTGCATTGTATGTTAGAAAAGCGTATATCTGCACAGAGATTGAAGCTTCAGAGACTGGGAGTTCTGTGGAAACTGTTTGGGTAAGAATACAAGGAGAGAACAACGGAAAGGACACCATTGTAGGCATTTACTACAGGCCACCTGGGCAAGCTGAATATATGGATGAACTCTTTATGTATCAAATGACCAAGTTCTCCAAAAAATATGACGTAGTGGTCATGGGAGATTTCAACTATCCAGACATTTGTTGGGAATCTCTCTCAAGTAAAACTAACAGGTCAAGCAAATTCTTATCCTCTCTTGCTGACAACTTTATCTTCCAAAAGGTAGGGGAGAGAACAAGGGGATCTGCTACTTTGGATCTAATCCTTATAAACAGGGAGGAAATGGTTGAGGAGGTAAAGGTGGCCGGGACCCTAGGAGGCAGCGATCATGCTATTATAGAATTTTGGATAACTAGAGGAGGAAGACATGTGAAGACTCAAACTTCAAGGTTAGATTTTAGAAAGGCAGATTTTAAGAGTCTCAGAAAGAGAATAGGAGGGATCCAATGGCTGGATGTCTATAAGGACAAAAATGTCCAGGAAGGATGGGAAATTTTTAAAAATGAGATTCTCAAAGCACAATCGTTAACTATCCCGAAAAGTAGGAAGAATGGGAAGCATTTAAGGAAACCAGGATGGATGAACACAGAACTTAAACACATGCTAAAAAGAAAGAAAGAAATGTTTATTAAATGGAAAGAGGGAGGCATATCTAAAGAAGATTATAATGCAGTCTGCAGATCCTGCAGGGCACGTATCAGGTTAGCTAAAGCTGACAATGAATTAAGGCTTGCAAGAGATGTCAAAAGCAATAAAAAAGGATTTTGGGGGTATGTCAAAAGTAAAAGAAAAGTCAAAGATGCTACAGGATTTTTACAGGATGAAAATGGAGAAATGGTAAGAGAGGATGTTGAGCAGGCCGAACTTTTTAATTCCTATTTTGCATCTGTTTTCTCTCAGAAAGAAAATGTAACATCAACTGATCTTCACTGTCCTTTTAAAGGAATAGAGGAATCCAAGTTACCTGTAAACAGAAAGATTGTGAGGGAATATTTAGCTAACATAAATGAGTTCAAGTCTCCAGGTCCAGATGAACTACACCCCAGAGTACTGAAGGAGATCATAGAAGAAATTTTAGAACCACTCTCCATAATCTTTGAAAATTCTTGGAGAACAGGAGAAGTCCCAGAAGACTGGAGAAGAGCAAATGTTGTTCCTATCTTCAAAAAGGGGAAGAAGGTGGACCCAGGGAACTATAGGCCGGTGAGTCTAACTTCTATACCAGGAAAGATCTTTGAACAAATTATTAAACAACATGTATGTAAGTACATGGATAAGAATGAAGTGATTAACCAGAGTCAGCATGGGTTTGTAACTAACAAGTCAAGTCAGACTAACTTAATTTCCTTCTATGACAGAATCACTGACTGGGTGGATCAAGGAAATGCTGTAGATATAGTATATCTTGACTTCAGCAAAGCATTTGACAAAGTATCTCACACCATCCTTATTGAAAAAATGACCAAGTATGCAATGGACCAGGCAACTGTTAGGTGGATTCATAACTGGCTTAGTGATCGGACTCAAAGGGTGGTTGTAAATGGCTTCACATCCAGCTGGATGAATGTCTCAAGTGGGGTACCACAGGGCTCCGTCCTGGGACCTGTATTGTTCAACATCTTTATCAATGATTTAGATGAAGGAATTGAGGGTAAACTGATTAAATTTGCTGATGACACAAAGCTAGGAGGGATAGCTAATACTAGAGAAGAGAGAGAGATGATTCAAAAAGACCTAAATAAACTGGAACAGTGGGCAGCAACCAACAGAATGGTTTTTAACAGGGAAAAATACAGAGTGCTACATCTTGGCAATAAAAATGAAAAAAGCATATACAGAATGGGAGGAATAGAGCTAAGCAACAGTACATGTGAAAAAGACTTAGGTATACTAATCGATCATAGACTGAACATGAGTCAACAGTGTGATGCAGCAGCAAAAAAGGCAAATACAATTCTGGGATGTATTAACAGAAGCATACAGTCTAGATCACGTGAAGTCATTATCGGTCTTTACTCCTCTTTGGTCAGACCTCATCTGGAATAATGTGTACAGTTTTGGGCACCACATTTTAAAAAAGACATAGACAAACTGGAGCAAGTTCAGAGAAGAGCGACCAGAATGGTGACTGGTCTGCAAACCATGTCCTATGAGGAACGGTTGCAGGATTTGGGAATGTTTAGCTTGCAAAAAAGAAGACTGAGAGGAGACTTAATAGCTGTCTACAAATATGTCAAGGGCTGTCACATTGTAGAAGGATCATCTTTATTCTCATTTGCACAAGGAAAGACTAGAAGCAATGAGATGAAACTAAATGGGAGGAGACACAGATTAGATATTAGAAAAAACTTTTTGACAGTTAGGGAGATTAATGAGTGGAACAGGCTGCCACGAGAGGTGGTGAGTTCCCCTTCAATGGACGTCTTCAAACAGAGGCTGGACAGACATCTGTCGGAGATGATCTAGTGAATCCTGCTTTGAGCAGGGGGTTGGACCAGATGACCCAGGAGGTCCCTTCCAACTCTACCATTCTATGATTCTATGATTCTATGATTCTATATTTCACAGGAAAACCGCTTCAGTTTCGTTTTTGAACGTTTTATTGTGAGCCCGCAAAAGTGGCTTAATACCTCTGACCACATTGTTGACAGCAGTGACCTGAGGGTCAGAAATGCTTCCAGGGGCGATCCCCATGCTGCCCCCATGTCTTTTGAGCACTGTCACTATCGTTTTGGGCACTTTTTAGGCTTTCTACAGACTGCCGGGGGTGCTGCCGCAAAAATGCTCGGGTCTCTCATAGACTAACATTGGGCTCGTTGCTCGGGTCGAGCACCCGAGTATCACGGTAAGCTCGGCCCGAGCTTCGAGCACCCGAGCATTTTAGTGATCGCTCAACACTATCAGTCGTCATCTTGGTGAGGACACGGAAGTCTTGCCCGTTACCAGTCTGGCACCCATGGCTGACTTTATGTTACGCTGCCTTAACCGTGACCCTCGCATTGTCAAAATGTTGGGTGACAGTCATTACTGGTTGATGACACTTTTAGACCCCCTCTACAAGGAGAACTTTCACTCTCTTATTCCTGAGTTGGAGAGGTCTACAAAAATGGGGCAGTACCAGAAGGCCCTTGCTGCAGAACTCTTAAAAAAATTCCCATCTGAACACGGTAGCGGCAGAGGTCACAGTTCGCTGCACAACTAAGACATACAGGCGAGAGAGACGCAACTCCAATCCAGCAGAGGCAGGGGAACACTGTCAATGTTCTAGTACAGTTTTCTGAGACCTGCCCAGCTTACAGGCCCTGAGGCGCAGGGTACTCTCACAAGGAGTGGAAAATGTAGCGCCGGCGTCCCTGCCCTCTGCCAGGCAGGGACGCTGTTCCCCTCACCTCCCTGCTCCGTGCCCGGCGTCCTCCTCCCGCTCTGCTGGCAGCGCGCGCTCCTTCCCGGCCACTGTGCTTAGGGCGCGCGCGCTCTCCCTCCCTCTTAAAGGGGCCGCACGCGCCGTCCTAAGGAGTCCCCGGCCAATGGCCGGAGGACTTCACCATATATAAGGCACCTCCTCCAAAATGGAGGTGCCCGAGCAATGTTGTTGCACTGTTCACTACTCTGCTTCAGCCCTCAGGTCCCGTTGCCAGTTACCTGCCAGTTACCTGCCAGTTACCTGCCAGTTACCTGCCAGATTCCTGCCTGATTATCTGCTACCTGCCTGCTAGTCTGAGGTCCGACGGTCTGTCTTACTACTCCTGTCAGTCTGTCTAAGGACCAGCCTGCCCGCTCACCTGGGAGCGCACATCAGCCACCTGCCTGCTTGCCTGAGGTCTGACGGTCTGCCTTCCAACTCCTGTCAGTCTGTCTATGGACCAGCTTGCCCGCTCACCTGGGAGCACACACCAGCTACCTGCCTGCTAGTCTACCTGGAGGCTCCGCCGTCACGTGCTGTGACCACCTGCCTGTCCAGAGACTCCTGCTCGCTCACCTGGGAGCGCTCATCTGCTGCCTGTCTGCTAGCCTACCTGGAGGCTCTGCCGTCACGTGCTGTGACCACCCGCCTGTCCAGAGACTTCTGTCCGCTCACCTGGGAGCGCTCATCTGCCGCCTGTCTGTTGGTCTTCCTGGAGGCTCCGCCGTCACATGCTGTGACCACCCGTTCATCCAGAGACTCTCGCCTGCTCACCTGGGAGCTCACGTCTATCAGCCGCTACAGGTCGTACCAACCCTTTACCTAGAGACTGCCCCGGTCACTTGCCGTGACCATCTGCCCGTTCATCCAGAGACTGCCCCGGTCACTTGCTGTGACCATCTGCCCATTCATTCACAGACTGCCCCGGTCACTTGCCGTGACCTTCAGCCCGTTCATCCAGAGACTGCCCCGGTCACTTGCTGTGACCTCCAGCCCGTTCACTCAGAGACTGTTCCGATCACCCGCTGTGACCTCCTGCCCGTCTTCCCTGGTCGCCACCCGCTCCCTTACAAGGACTGCCCCCTTGTATAGTAGCTCAGAGGTTCCGCCTCCCAGACCCGTTACAGTTTGCTCGGGCCATGGAACCCGGTGGCACCCAAGCTCCCTCGCTCTCGGACCTGTGTCATGAACTGTCCCGTCAAAGGTCCCAACAGGAGTCCATCCTGGGTCACCTGCGGAATGTCAATACTCGCCTGGACACTCTGACTGCTCCACCAGCAACCTCCGCCAGTGCCATGTCTCGCAATCTGGCAGCTCCACTGCCCACTAATACCATGGTATCCTACCCCGGACCCCGGCTTTCTGCACCTCCTCGCTTCGGAGGCGACTTCGCCCAGGCTCAGGGCTTAATAAATCAGTGCACCCTGCACTTTGAACTCTTGTCCCACCAGTTTAACTCCGACCGGGCCAAAATTGCATTCATCATGTCCCATCTCACCGGGGAGGCCCTGGCCTGGCTAAATCCTCTATGGGAGAGAGGAGACCCCCTGGTGTCCAACTTGCCTGCTTTTCTCACGGCTTTCCGGAAAGTCTTCGACGAACCCGGACGGAAGACCTCATCCGCATCATCACTGCTACGCCTCCGTCAGGGAAGTCTCACCGTGGGCCAATATGCCATACGGTTCCGTACCCTTGCCTCGGAGCTGGCCTGGGATAACGACGCTCTGGTATCCGTCTTCTGGGATGGTCTGTCCGGCCGTATTAAAGATGAACTTGCCGGTCGGGACATTCCTACCACTCTCGATGACCTAATAACTCTTGCCACCCGGATTGACCTACGGTTCCAGGAGCGTGCCAAAGAGGTTACCCGTGAGAGGAAGTTACCATGTCTAGCTCCTACTTTTCAGAAACCCGTCACTCCCTCCGTCTCTCCCCAGGTACACTCTCCTGAGCCTATGCAGGTCGACCAGACCAAGATGGTCAAAACCCGTCAGGACTTACGCCGTGCCGAGGGGAGCTGCTTCTACTGTGGCGGTAAGGAGCACCGGATCCGTGCCTGCCCGGAGAGGTCAGGAAACGCCTGTGTCTAGGTTCGCTCAGAGAGGTCAACCTAGACAAGAATAAATCCTCTCCATCTCTGCTGCTGTCAGTCTCAATCGTCTGCGGGGAGAACCGTTATTTCGAACTAGCCCAACTTGACTCTGGAGCAGCCGGGAATCTTATTTCACAGTCCCTGGTAGAGAAATGCCGCATCCCCACCAAACCTCTGGCTGTACCCTTGTCTGTTGCTGCCGTGGATGGGGGCCTCTTACCACGCCCCATCCAACTCATCACCGAATCCATTACTCTGCAGGTGGGAATGCTGCATTCTGAGAGTATCTCCTTTCATTTTCTGCCTTGACTCTCTCACGCCCTCTTGCTAGTCCTACCTTGGCTCCAGAGACATGCACCCGTGCTTGACTGGCAGACCGGAGAAGTCCTTCGCTGGGGACAGGACTGCCATAAGACCTGTCTGGTTCCCGTCCATCCCGTCCGTCCTTCTCCTACCCCAGCTAATCTACCTGGACTTCCGATTCCTTATTGGTCTTATGCTGATGTCTTTAATAAAAAGGAAGCAGAGACACTACTTCCTCATAGACCATACGACTGCCCTATCAACCTGTTACCTGGTACTACTCCTCCCCGTGGGCGTATTTATCCTTTATCCGCTGCTGAGACCCGGTCGATGTCCGAATATATTGAGGAGAATCTGGCCAGGGGATTCATCCGGAAATCTACCTCCCCGGCGGGAGCAGGCTTCTTTTTCGTCAAAAAGAAGGACGGCTCTCTCCGTCCCTGTATAGACTATAGAGGCCTTAACCAGATCACGGTGAAGAATAAGTACCCCCTTCCGCTCATTCCGGAGTTATTTGATCGTCTGAGGGGGGGCTAGAATCTTCACCAAACTGGACCTCCGTGGGGCGTACAACCTGGTTCGTATCCGTCAGGGGGATGAATGGAAGATGGCATTCAACACCCGGGACGGCCACTATGAATATCTGGTAATGCCCTTTGGTCTCTGTAACGCTCCTGCCGTCTTTCAAGAGTTGGTCAATGACATCTTCCGGGACCTTCTCTACTCCTGCGTAGTGGTGTACCTGGACGACATCTTGGTCTTCTCTCCGGATCTCCAGACTCACCGGAGGGACGTTCGTCAGGTCCTGCTCAGGCTCAGGCAGAATCACCTCTTCGCTAAATGCGAGAAGTGCCTCTTTGAGCAGACCTCGCTTCCGTTTTTGGGCTACATTATTTCTCAGACCGGCCTACGAATGGATCCAGAGAAACTGTCTGCCATCGAGAAATGGCCTCAGCCGGAGGGGTTGAAGGCCATTCAGCGATTCCTGGGCTTCGCCAACTACTACCGTCTCTTCATACCACACTTCTCTTCCCGGACTGCCCCAATTTCCGCGCTCACCCGTAAGGGTACTAATCCCAAAGAGTGGCCGCCCGAAGCAGAGGAGGCCTTTCTTTCCCTAAAACAGGCCTTCTCTTCCGCCCCGGTGCTGCATCGCCCGGACGGCAACAAGCAGTTCTTCCTGGAAGTTGACGCCTCCTCCTCTGGAGCCGGAGCGGTACTTACTCAAAAATCATCTTCCGAGAGAATGGTAACTTGTGGCTTCTTCTCCAAACTCTTCTCCTCTTCTGAGCGCAACTATTCCATAGGAGACCGAGAGTTATTGGCCATCAAACTGGCATTGGAGGAGTGGCGTTACCTACTCGAGGGGGCTCTTCACCCGGTAATAATTTACACTGACCACAAGAACTTGGCTTACCTCCAGCATGCCCAGAGACTTAACCCGCGCCAAGCCCGGTGGTCCTTGTTTTTTGCTCGCTTTGATTTTGTTCTTCATTTTCGCCCGGCTGACAAAAACGTCAAAGCAGATGCCTTGTCCCGATCCTTTCTGGTGTCCGATCTCGAGGAGGAACCTAAACATATCATCGATCCCGCCAGAGTAATGCAGGTGGCTCCCGTGAGCCTAAATCGTCTCCCTCCCGGTAAGACGTTCGTATCAGTACCTGATCGGGAGAAGATCCTACACTGGGGTCACTCGTCTAAACTAGCTGGCCACGCCGGTCAGAAAAAGACCCTCCAGCTTATTGCCCGGCACTACTGGTGGCCTACCCTGCACAAGGGCGTAATAGACTTTGTTTCTGCCTGTGTGTCCTGCACCCACAACAAAATCCCGAGACACCTGCCAGCCGGTCGCCTTCTTCCGCTTCCTGTGCCTGCTGCCCCCTGGCAGCATATTGCTATGGACTTCATAACTGATCTCCCCGTCTCTGCCGGTTGTACGGTCATTTGGGTGGTCGCTGACCGCTTTTCCAAGATGGCTCACTTTATTCCCCTGCCTGGTCTCCCGTCTGCACCCGAGCTGGCTAAAGACTTTATCCGCCACATCTTCCGTCTTCATGGCCTGCCCCTCCACATCGTGTCGGATCGTGGGGTACAGTTCACCTCACGTTTCTGGAGAGCCACTTGTAAACTGCTAGACGTCACCCTGGACTTCTCTTCCGCTTACCACCCACAGTCCAATGGTCAAGTGGAGCGGATCAATCAGAACCTGACCAGTTACCTCCGGCACTTCGTTAATGCCCATCATTCTGACTGGGTGGATCTCCTACCATGGGCCGAGTTCTCCTATAACAATCACGAGAGCGAATCCTCCTCCAAATCCCCGTTTTTTGTAGTCTTCGGTCAGCATCCTCGGATTCCTTTTCCTGTCTCCACCTCTGTGGACAACCCGGCTGCGGAATCTCTCGTTAGCAAATTTTCCTCCATTTGGGAGAGTACCCGATCCGCACTCCTTCAGTCGTCCGAACGGATGAAAAGACACGCTGACAAAAAACGCCTGGATCCTCCACAATTTCGTCCTGGAGATAAAGTCTGGCTCTCATCTAAATATGTCCGACTCAAGATACCTTCTTACAAGTTAGGGCCTCAGTTCATCGGTCCTCTGGAGGTCATCAGTCAGATCAACCCAGTGGCCTATAAATTAAAACTCCCGGCCAACTTACGGATCCCTAACTCCTTCCATGTATCTCTCCTCAAACCTGTGGTACTTAACTCTTTTTCCAAGTCTACAGGTACGCCTCCTGCTCCGGTTTCTGCTGAGGACGAGTTTGAGGTAGAGAACATTCTTGCCACCAAAAGGGTAGATTGGAGGGGGTTTGGTCCTGAGGAGAGAACGTGGGAGCCCCGGGAGAACATCCATGCCCCTCTTATCCTAGCTAAATTTCTGTCTGGCCTAAAAAAGGGGGGCCTAAAGGGGGGGGTACTGTAGCACCGGCGTCCCTGCCCTCTGCCAGGCAGGGACGCTGTTCCCCTCACCTCCCTGCTCCGTGCCCGGCGTCCTCCTCCCGCTCTGCTGGCAGCGCGCGCTCCTTCCCGGCCACTGTGCTTAGGGCGCGCGCGCGCGCTCTCCCTCCCTCTTAAAGGGGCCGCGCGCGCCATCCTAAGGAGTCCCCGGCCAATGGCCGGAGGACTTCACCATATATAAGGCACCTCCTCCAAAATGGAGGTGCCCGAGCAATGTTGTTGCACTGTTCACTACTCTGCTTCAGCCCTCAGGTCCCGTTGCCAGTTACCTGCCAGTTACCTGCCAGTTACCTGCCAGATTCCTGCCTGATTATCTGCTACCTGCCTGCTAGTCTGAGGTCCGACGGTCTGTCTTACTACTCCTGTCAGTCTGTCTAAGGACCAGCCTGCCCGCTCACCTGGGAGCGCACATCAGCCACCTGCCTGCTTGCCTGAGGTCCGACGGTCTGCCTTCCAACTCCTGTCAGTCTGTCTATGGACCAGCTTGCCCGCTCACCTGGGAGCACACACCAGCTACCTGCCTGCTAGTCTACCTGGAGGCTCCGCCGTCACGTGCTGTGACCACCTGCCTGTCCAGTGGCTCCTGCTCGCTCACCTGGGAGCGCTCATCTGCTGCCTGTCTGCTAGCCTACCTGGAGGCTCTGCCGTCACGTGCTGTGACCACCCGCCTGTCCAGAGACTTCTGTCCGCTCACCTGGGAGCGCTCATCTGCCGCCTGTCTGTTGGTCTTCCTGGAGGCTCCGCCGTCACATGCTGTGACCACCCGTTCATCCAGAGACTCTCGCCTGCTCACCTGGGAGCTCACGTCTATCATCAGCCGCTACAGGTCGTACCAACCCTTTACCTAGAGACTGCCCCGGTCACTTGCCGTGACCATCTGCCTGTTCATCCAGAGACTGCCCCAGTCACTTGCTGTGACCATCTGCCCGTTCATTCAGAGACTGCCCCGGTCACTTGCCGTGACCTTCAGCCCGTTCATCCAGAGACTGCCCCGGTCACTTGCCGTGACCTCCAGCCCGTTCACTCAGAGACTGTTCCGGTCACCCGCTGTGACCTCCTGCCCGTCTTCCCTGGTTGCCACCCGCTCCCTTACAAGGACTGCCCCCTTGTATAGTAGCTCAGAGGTTCCGCCTCCCAGACCCGTTACAGAAAGTTTCAAAAGATGGTGAGGGAGTACCAGCGTCCTCCGTGATTCCTCTGTGCCTTTTAATTATTGGGTATCCAAGCTGGACACTTGGAATGACCTCACTCTGTATGCCTTGGAGGTCCTGGCCTGCCCTGCCGCTAGCGTGTTATCGGAGCGTGTTTTTAGTGCCGCTGGGGGAATTATAACTGATAAGCGCACTCACCTGTCAACTGTCAATGCTGACAAGCTGACCCTTATCAAAATGAACAAGGGCTGGATTGGGCCAGACTTCTCATCACCACCAAATGACAGCAGAGTAACATAAAGTCAAATCCACTGTGTTATTTCGGGAGGTGTATTCCCATTCATCGCTTCACACCCACACATGGGTATACGCTTCCTCATTTCGGCTGTTTTTTGCTCTTCTCCTTATCCTCAGCTTCCATGACCACTATACCACCAGGGTGACCGTGGTCCATGTTGCCAGCATTGCAAGTTCCTCTGTCCTAATTTTTGGCAGCTTGTGCTTGGAAGGCATAGGCAAAGACTATGGGAGACCCACTCCCCAATAATGGGAATAATGTTTTTAATATGCTGTACTGCATGGCTCTTGTAAGGGACATTGCAAGTTCCCCCATCCTAATTTTTGGCAGCTTTTGCTTGGAAGGCATAGGCAAAGACTATGGGAGACCCACTCCCCAATAATGGGAATAATGTTTTTAATATGCTGTACTGCATGGCTCTTGTAAGGGGCATTAAAATCGTCTTGTTAAGCTACTGTGACCTCCATGTCTCTTCCAAGGGTCGTTAATATTGTCTTCTAATTCCACTGCGACCTCCACCACTCTTCCAAGGGGCATTAAAAGCGTCTTGTTAAGCTACTGTGACCTCCATGTCTCTTCCACAGGGCGTTGATATTGTCTTTTTATTCCACTGTAACCTCCACCACTCTTCCAAGGGGCATTGATATTGTCTTTTTATTCCACTGCTACCTCCACCACTCTTCCAAGGGGCATTAAAACCGTCTTGTTAAGCTACTGCGACCTCCACATCTCTTCCAAGGGGCATTAAAACTGTCTTGTTAAACCACTCTGAACTCCACGTCTCTTCTAAGGGGCATTAAAACCGTCTTGTTAAACCACTCTGAACTCCACAGCTCTTCCAAGGGGCATTGACATGTTGTTTTTAATTACCTCTAACCTCCACGACTCTTGCAACGGGCATTGCATTTCCTCCTAATTTTTGTCAGCTTTTGCTTTTCAATGCATAGGCAAACACTAAGGGAGACTCACTCCCCAATAATGGGTAGAAGGTTTTTAATACACTGTAATCCACATCTGTTTCAAGGGGCATTGCAGTGCCTAATAATTTTTGGAAAGCCTTCCATTCCCTGCTTAGGCCAACAGTGTACAGGAGATCCAGTTGCTATAAATGGAAAAAACGGTTTAGTTAAGGCCCTCTGACCTCCATGTCACTTCCAAGGGGCATTGGAGTGCCTCGAAATTTTTGGTAGGCATTGCATTCACTGTATGCCTTATAACTGTGTAGCTGAACCGCTCCTTTTGGTACAGAAACATATTCTACAAGACATGTGTGGTTGGCTGGCCTGATATTGATGTGAATGGTCCCTGTTCCTCCTGCTCTTTCTCCTTTGCCACCACCTCATCCATCATTCATCACCTGAAGCTTTGTTTTAACGGGAGTCATAGAACTGGGATAGTAGCAGGAAAACATCCAGCAATCCTCGAAGGAGGTAGAATATGCGCCAAAATGCTGACCACCTCAGGCCTAGCTGCTACTACATACATGCGCTTGCATTCCAAGGAACAGAAAGCCAAGGAGGTGGATGGCCTCATGATCATGAATAATTTACTCATTGTGTAGGAGGCCGATCACTGCTGCTGTCTACCTTCTGAACTTTGTTTTGAAGCCTGTTTGACCCAGGACCCGCAATCCTCTATGTCTGGAGGACGTGTTGCATCCCAGTGTCCAACTGTGTCCCGGCTTCCACAATATTAACCAAGTGTGAAGGCGTCAGTGAGATGGACCATTCCTGGCCACATTCACTTGTCCACGTGTTTGTGGTTAGGCTGTCCTTCCCACTAAATGCACTGGGGAGGGCACAGGTAATGTTTTGGTATGCACGCTTGTGTATAAGGCGCACCGGGACAAATAGGGGCAGCTGGGGACCGTTTATGGACACCCGGCCACCCCCACGTGGCTGGGGACTGTGTGTGGGCACCCGGCCGCGGGGCGGCTGGGGACTGAGTATGGACACCCGGCCACCCCCTGGCGGCTGGGGACCAAGCGTGGACACCCGGCCGCCGGGCGGCTGGGGACTGAGTATGAATACCA
Source organism: Phyllobates terribilis (assembly GCF_046119375.1). Taxonomy (NCBI): domain Eukaryota; kingdom Metazoa; phylum Chordata; class Amphibia; order Anura; family Dendrobatidae; genus Phyllobates; species Phyllobates terribilis. The sequence continues at coordinate 183,887,912 of NW_027362773.1, read as the reverse complement.
GACTACCAACGCAGCCATGACGTGGTGGCCAGATTCCACCTCCACATGCCTAAAAGGCCCAATTTCAAGTGCAAGCAAGCTAGCAGTATGGTATTGCAGCCTGGGGGTGGGTGGGTGGCAGGCTGCATACTTGCGCTTGTATTGAAAGTTATGGGGGAGGTGCAATTGAACACTGCCCTGGGACAAGGACTTGCACAGGGATAGTTGCAAGTCTGCATCTTCTGATGCGGCAAGGATCACTTCTGATGGGCACACTTTTAGGCAGTGACCTGGGTGTCGCAGATGCTTCCAGGGGTCTTCCCCATGCTGTTCCCATGTATTTTTAGCACTGTATGCATGTGTCACACAGCACATGGCCAGATAAGGTTGTAAAATGTTAAAATGACATTTCCCGGTGAATGCATTTGTCACGGTTGAAAGCAATACAAACGTGCAAAAACTCATAAAAAATGCTACTTGTGAACATAGCCCAAGGTGTGGAGGAGTATTTTTGTTTTTGGTTATTTATTTTACCTTATACACAAGTCTTTACCCTGGAAAGGATGTTCCTTAACCCCTTTCCGTCCTGGTCAGTAATAGTACGCACCAGGTCGGGAAGGCCGGTTCAGCGGGGGCTCCGGCGGTGAGCCCACACTGAAGCGAGCACGTCAGCTGATTATTCGAATCGCAATCCACCCGCGGCTGTTAACATGTTAAATCTCTGACAGTTGCATTTAACTCGTGCTTCCGGGAGTCCTAAGCCCCGCCCATCAGTGACCCCGTCACGTGATCGCGGGTCACCAATGGGTGGGCATGACAACTCAGGGTCTGCAGCAGATGCCTGTGGTTGTCATGTCTCAATTGCTATGAGCGCCACCTAGTGGTCAGCACTCATAGCAAGTGAGCATTTCTCCTGCATACAAGCGATCTGCTCATCGCTTGTATGCAGTAGAAGCAATCAGACAACTGCTGCTTCTAGTCTCCTCTGGAGACTATAGAAGCAAGCAGAAAGTGTAAAAAAAAAGTTTTTTAAAAAATAAAAAAAATAAAAAATATATAAAAGTTTAAGTCACCCCCCTTTCGCCCCATTCAAAATAAAATATATATATATATAAAAAAAAAACACATACACATATTTAGTATCACCGCGTTCAGAATCGCCCGATCTATCAAAATAAAAGAAGAATTAATACAATCAGTAAACGGCGTAACGAGAAAAAAATTTTAAACGCCAGAATTAAGTTTTTTTGGTCGCTACAACTTTGCAATAAAATGCAATAACGGGCGATCAAAACATCGGATCTACCCCAAAATGGTATCAATAAAAACGTCAGCCCGGCACGCAAAAAATAAGCCCTCACCTGGCCCCAGATCCCGAAAAATGGAGAAGCTAAGGGTCTCAGAAAATGGCGTCATTTTTTTTGGTTTTTTTAGCAAGCTTTGGATTTTTTTTTCACCCCTTAAATAAAAAAGAACCTATACATCTTTGGTGTCTATGAACTCGTAACGACCTGGAAAATAATGATGGCAGGTCAGTTTTAGCAATCTGTGAACGTGGTAAAAAAAGGACCCAAAAAACAACTGTGGAATTGCATTTTTTTTGCAGTTTCACTGCACTTGGAATTTTTTTCCCATTTTCTAGCACAAAATATGGTAAAACCAGTGATGGTGTTTAAAATTACAACTCGTCCCGCAAAAAATAAGCCCTCACATGGCCATATTGAACGAAAATTAAAAAAGTTCTGGCTCTGGGAAGAAGGGGAGCAAAAAAGGAAAACACAAAAACAGAAAGACCCATGGTCGTTAAGGGGTTAACATATTTCACAGGAAAGCACTTTCACTTTCATTTTTGAACGTTTTATTATGAGCCTGTAAAAGTGGCTTAAAACCTCTGACCACGTTGTTGACAGCAGTGACCTGGGGGTCAGAAATGCTTCCAGGGGCGATTCCCATGCTCTCCCCATGTCATTTGAGCACTGTCACTATCGTTTTGGGCACTATTTAGGCTTTCTACAGACTGCCGGGGGAGCCGTCGCAAAAATGTTCGGGTCTCCCATAGATTAACATTGGGCTCGCTGGTCAGGTCGAGCACCCAAGTATCACAGTGAGCTCGGCCCGAGCTTCGAGCACCCGAGCATTTTAGTGCTCGCTCAACACTAATTAGAACTCAGATCACTGGATTCAGAGTGAATTTCTCACATTTCCACAATGTACACATGCTATTTTACCATTTTCAAAAGAAAATCCAGCCAGCTTCTTTGGTCAAATCTCAGTGGAACCTGCGAAATTCTTTGTTCACAGCGGTTTTATCTTTTCTGCTCACACTCAATTTGCCAATGCACATGGTTTAACATAAAAAGAGAAAGTTAAAATCCACATGGCAAAAAAGATCTATCTATCAAGAAAGTTTAACTCAAATGTTAAACTTGACTTCATGAAGCAAAACTCATATAATCTATCTCACACCAAGCAATCGTACTCTATGACTTGTGCCAATGTTCGCATGTCACTTTTTCCAGGTGGTTGAAACTGACCAGGATTTCAAGCCAAAACGGCCTCAAGAAACGACAGCGATTCTTTTCCTGAATCACCCTTTTAAGTGTTTTCCAGCATTTTTGTAAACATAGTTTGGTGACGTTTTTCTAAGTATTGTTTTGGGCATCAATTGAGTTTGTTTAAGGTTCTTTTTTGCTCGCAAAATGCTGTGAACGTCACTGAGGAACCTTCCAGGGGTCTTTCTAACCTACTCATTGACTTGTATAGCAAGTATAAAGCAAGCAAAATATACCTGAAAAATGATATGCTCACTTCTATTAACCGCTTGGCGTTTTGGGAAATGTAATGAGGTTAAAAGATGCTCAATACCTGATCATATGAACAGCAAGTCTTTTTGCATGGAAATGAATCAGTTCAAACTTTTGAGCATTTTCAAAGCCTTTTTCAGGAGGTGTTTGGAACAAAGTCACTCGAAATCCGCCTTATGAATTTTAATAAACCTTGAACTGTAAAAGGTTCCAATTGATGATACGTTTAAATCAGATTTTTACATTTCAGTGAGGCCTGGAATTTTGTTTCCAATTGAAATCTTCCATTTTCTGAAATGTCTTCCAGAAGGATAATGACTGATATTGATCATGGTGCTCTAAGAAAAGGTGTGAAACTCATAAGGATAAAACAACATCTGAGTAGTTGTGGCCGAGTGGTTAAGGCGATGGACTAGAAATCCATTGGGGTCTCCCTGCGTAGGTTCCAGTCCTGCCAACTACATTTAACTTCATGCAACATTTTGACGAATTATCTGAGTAGATCAATTTCCACATTCCCAAGTCTATCCCCCACAGAAATGGTCTGTAATCTTTGGATTGTATTTGTAGAACCAGCTTAACAGCATCTGTAGATCTTCTTTAGAGTAGTCAGCCTGGTGTGATGTCACTTGTGCATCACACCACCAATCAAACAAAGCTCAGAGGGTGCCATCAGGTATGTGGTGCAAATCCTCCTTTTTTTCAGTGAACACATATCACTGCCGTGACCGATGGACTGGGATATGAACTTTGATTTGCACCAACTCTATTTGAATTATCTTTCCGATGGAACCTTTTAGCACACCATGAAAAATCTTTAGGGACTTCTGGATGAGCAGAAGTTTTGCAATTTCTTTTTTTCTCACCCTTTTTCCAGCTAATAGATCCAGCACGCTAATTATTAGCCAGATTTCATCAACATTTTAAAACTGTCCTTGTTGTGATATCATGGAACTTTAAGCACACTTGTGGAATGAAAAGGGAGGAGATATTAATTTACCAATGTGTATTAGATATACATTTGCGGAACAGCTTTAGAACCAGTTTTCATCATAATGCATGAATTCCCAGGTTCCACTGAGATTAGAACTCAGATCACTGGATTCAGAGTGAATTTCTCACATTTCCACTATTTACACATGCTCTTTTACTGTTTTCAAAAGAAAATCCAACCAGCTTTGCTGGTTATGTGGTTCCATGGTGTAATTGTTAGCACTCTGGACTCTGAATCCAGGGATCTGAGTTCTAATCTCAGTGGAACCTGAGAAATTCTTTGTGCACAGCGGTTTTATCTTTTCTGCTCAAACTCAATTTGCCAATGCACATGGTTTAACATAAAAAGAGAAAGTTAAAATCCACATGGCAAAAAAGATCTATCTATCAAGAAAGTTTAACTCAAAAGTTAAACTTGACTTCATGAAGCAAAACTCATATCATCTATGTCACATCAAGCAATCGTATTCTATGACTTGTGCCAATGTTCGCATGACACTTTTTTCAGGTGGTTGAAACTGACCAGGATTTCAAGCCGAAACGGCCTCAAGAATTGAGAGCGATTCTTTTCCTGAATCACCCTTTTTAGTGTTTTCCAGCATTTTTGTAAACATAGTTTGGTGATGCTTTTCTAAGTATTGTTTTTGGCATCAATTTAGTTTGTTTAAGTTTCTTTTTGCTCGCAGAATGCTGTGAACGTCACTCAGGAACCTTCCAGGGGTCTTTCTAACCTACTCATTGACTTGTATAGCAAGTATAAAGCAAGCAAAATATACATGAAAAATGATATGCTCACTTCTGTTAACCGCTTGGCGTTTTGGTAAACTTAATGAGGTTAAAAGACGCTCAATACCTGATCATATGAACTGCAAGTCTTTTTGCATGGAAATGAATCTGTTCAAACTATTGAGCATTTTCAAAGCCTTTTTCAGGAGGTGTTTGGAACAAAATCACTCTAAATCCGCCTTATGAATTTTAATAAACCTTGAACTGTAAAAGGTTCCAATTGATGATACTTTTAAATCAGATTTTTACATTTCAGTGAGGCCTGGAATTTTGTTTCCAATTGAAATCTTCCATTTTCTGAAATGTCTTCCAGAAGGATAATCACTGATATTGATCATGGTGCTCTAAGAATAGGTGTGAAACTCATAAGCATGAAACAGCATCTGAGTAGTTGTGGCCGAGTGGTTAAGGCGATGGACTAGAAATTCATTGGGGTCTCCCTGTGTAGGTTCGAATCCTGCAAACTATGTTTAACTTCATGTAATATTTTGACAAATTACCTGTGTAGATTAATTTCCACATTCCCAAGTCTATCCCCCACAGAAATGGTCTGTTATCTTTGGGTTGTATTTGTAGAACCAGCTTAACAGCATCTGTAGATCTTCTTTTGATTAGTCAGTCTGGTGCGATGTCACTTGTGCATCACACCACCAATCAAACAAAGCTCAGAGGGTGCCATCAGGTATGTGGTGCAAATCCTCCTTTTTTCCAGTGAACACAGATCACTGCCGTGAATGATGGACTGGGATATGAACTTTGATTTGCACCAACTCTACTTGAATTATGTTTCCGATGGAACCTTTAAGCACACCATGAAAAATCTTTAGTGACTTCTGGATGAGCAGAAGTTTTGCAATTTCTTTTTTTCTCACCCTTTTTCCAGCTAATAGATCCAGCACGTTAATTATTAGCCAGATTTCATCAACATTTTAAAACTGTCCTTGTGATATCATGGAACTTTAAGCACACTTGTGGAATAAAAAGGGAGGAGATATTAATTTACCAATGTGTATTAGATATACATTTGCGGAACAGCTTTAGAACCAGTTTTCATCATAATTAGAGATGAGCGTTGTTCGATTCGAACTGTTCGCCAATCTCAAATTCGAGCTGTTTTGGGCGGTGTTCGGGCCATTCGGCAAACATGAACGATTTGAGAAAAATTCGGCTGTTCGAGGTTATGTTCGATAACTGTTCGTGCACCAAAATCATAACTGGATTTTTTCTCAGTAATGATGAAAATTAATGTTAATACGTAGTTTGAGTGTACAGCGGGGCGGGGGGAGGGGAAGGGGATGGATCTCTGCAGGAATAATGAAGATTTTCATTTTTCTTTCTCTTTCCCGCATTTACAGTGGGGAGGTGCAATCTGTCAGCCTATCAGCAGCGCACACACGGAGCGAAGTGCTTTTTTTCACACAAGCAAGGGCATGTGTCATTGGCAGTGTATGTCACATGTCCTTGCACTATAAAATCCAGACATTTTCCCCGTCGCCACCATTTTCTCACTGCTGCAGCTGCGTGTTAGACGGCACCGCTGTTGCTGTGTGCGCTATACCTTGCTAATTTCAAGCCAATTTTCGCACAAATCTACAGATAACTTGGAAGTAGGGAATAGTTGTGATTGCAGTCCTTTTAAGGACTAGGTTACAGCATTTCCTACGACTTTTATCAGGCTGGTCTGTCCTCTTAAATAGATAGGTTGTGGGAGTAAAGACTAATTGTAATTGCAGTCCTTTTCAGGACTAAGTTGCATCAGTTCCAATCAGTTTTTGCCACGCAGGTCTGTGCCAGTGCTGTGCAAGTTTTTTTCACAGCATTTGACTGAATCTAGCAAAGCTAATCCTTTTTGGCCTGTGTTAGTCAGTGGAGTAGTCTATCTGTGTTGCAAGATACACCACCTGTGTATAGAATACCAATTTTTTTACTACACCTAGTGAAGTAAAACCTTTTGGGCATAGCATCATTCTATTAGTCCATCTATACTGACCTCCATAAGGTTGCAAATTGAATATAATTTTTTTCTGCATCTAGCGCTGAAAAAATATTTGTCCTTCTAGCAGTTTGTGGGACTTGTTCTACTAGTCCATCTATACTGACCTCCATCAGGTTGCAAATTAAAAATAATTTTTATCTGCATCTAGCTCTGAAAAAATATTTGGCCTTCTAGCAGTGTGTGGGACTTGTTCTATTAGTCCATCTATACTGACCTCCATCAGGTTGCAAACTGAATATAATTTTTTTCTGCATCTACCTCTGAACAAATATTTGGGCTTCTAGCAGTGTGTGGGACTTGTTCTATTAGTCCATCTATACTGACCTACATCAGGTTGCAAATTAAAAATATTTTTTTGTCTGCATCTAGCTCTGAAAAAATATTTGGCCTTCTAGCTGTGTGTGGGACTCGGTCTATTAGTCCATCTATACTGACCTCCATCAGGTTGCAAATTGAATATAATTTTTTTCTGCATCTGGTTCTGAAAAAATATTTGTCCTTCTAGCGGTGTGTGGGACTTGTTCTACTAGTCCATCTATACTGACCTCCATCAGGTTGCAAATTAAAAATATTTTTTTGTCTGCATCTAGCTCTGAAAAAAAAATTTTGTCCTTCTAGCAGTGTGTGGGACTTGTTCTTTTAGTCCATCTATACTGACCTCCATCAGGTTGCAAACTGAATATAATTTTTTTCTGCATCTACCTCTGAAAAAATATTTGGGCTTTTAGCAGTGTGTGGGACTTGATCTATTAGTCCATCTATACTGACCTCCATCAGGTTGCAAATTGAATATAATTTTTTTCTGCATCTTGCTCTGAAAAAATATTTGGGCTTCTAGCAGTGTGTGGAACTTGGTCTATTAGTCCATCTATACTGACCTCCATCAGGTTGCAAATTGAATATAATATTTTTCTGCATCTAGCTCTGAAAAAATATTTGGCCTTCTAGCAGTGTGTGGGACTTGTTCTATTAGTCCATCTATTCTGACCTCCATCAGGTTGCAAACTGAATATAATTTTTTTCTGCATCTACATCTGAAAAAATATTTGGGCTTCTAGCAGTGTGTGAGACTTGTTTTATTAGTCCATCTATACTGACCTCCATCAGGTTGCAAATTAAAAATATTTTTTTGTCTGCATCTAGCTCTGAAAAAATATTTGGCCTTCTAGCAGTGTGTGGGACTTGTTCTATTAGTCCATCTATACTGACCTCCATCAGGTTGCAAATTGAATAAAAAAAATTTCTGCATCTAGCTCTGAAAAAATATTTGTCCTTCTAGCAGTGTGTGGGACTTGTTCTACTAGTCCATCTATACTGACCTCCATCAGGTTGCAAATTCAAAATAATTTTTTGTCTGCATCTAGCTCTGAAAAAATATTTGGCCTTCTAGCAGTGTGTGGGAGTTGTTCTATTAGTCCATCTATACTGACCTTCATCAGGTTGCAAATTAAAAATAATTTTTAACTGCATCTAGCTCTGAAAAAATATTTGTCCTTCAAGCAGTGTGTGGGACTTGTTCTACTAGTCCATCTATACTGACCTCCATCAGGTTGCAAACTGAATATAATTTTTTTCTGCATCTACCTCTGAAAAAATATTTGGGCTTCTAGCAGTGTGTGGGACTTGTTTTATTAGTCCATCTATACTGACCTCCATCAGGTTGCAAATTGAATATAATATTTTTCTGCATCTAGCTCTGAAAAAATATTTGGCCTTCTAGCAGTGTGTGGGACTTGTTCTATTAGTCCATCTATTCTGACCTCCATCAGGTTGCAAACTGAATATAATTTTTTTCTGCATCTACATCTGAAAAAATATTTGGGCTTCTAGCAGTGTGTGAGACTTGTTTTATTAGTCCATCTATACTGACCTCCATCAGGTTGCAAATTAAAAATATTTTTTTGTCTGCATCTAGCTCTGAAAAAATATTTGGCCTTCTAGCAGTGTGTGGGACTTGTTCTATTAGTCCATCTATACTGACCTCCATCAGGTTGCAAACTGAATATAATTTTTTTCTGCATCTACCTCTGAACAAATATTTGGGCTTCTAGCAGTGTGTGGGACTTGTTCTATTAGTCCATCTATACTGACCTACATCAGGTTGCAAATTAAAAATATTTTTTTGTCTGCATCTAGCTCTGAAAAAATATTTGGCCTTCTAGCAGTTTGTGGGACTCGGTCTATTAGTCCATCTATACTGACCTCCATCAGGTTGCAAATTGAATATAATTTTTTTCTGCATCTAGTTCTGAAAAAATATTTGTCCTTCCAGCAGTGTGTGGGACTTGTTCTACTAGTCCATCTATACTGACCTCCATCAGGTTGCAAATTAAAATTAATTTTTTGTCTGCATCTAGCTCTGAAAAAAATTAATAGTCCTTCTAGCAGTGTGTGGGACTTGTTCTATTAGTCCATCTATACTGACCTCCATCAGGTTGCAAACTGAATATAATTTTTTTCTGCATCTACCTCTGAAAAAATATTTGGGCTTCTAGCAGTGTGTGGGACTTGATCTATTAGTCCATCTATACTGACCTCCATCAGGTTGCAAATTAAAAATATTTTTTTGTCTGCATCTAGCTCTGAAAAAATATTTGGCCTTCTAGCAGTTTTGGGACTTGTTCTATTAGTCCATCTATACTGACCTCCATCAGGTTGCAAATTGAATAAAAAAAATTTCTGCATCTAGCTCTGAAAAAATATTTGTCCTTCTAGCAGTGTGTGGGACTTGTTCTACTAGTCCATCTATACTGACCTCCATCAGGTTGCAAATTCAAAATAATTTTTTGTCTGCATCTAGCTCTGAAAAAATATTTGGCCTTCTAGCAGTGTGTGGGACTTGTTCTATTAGTCCATCTATACTGACCTTCATCAGGTTGCAAATTAAAAATAATTTTTAACTGCATCTAGCTCTGAAAAAATATTTGTCCTTCTAGCAGTGTGTGGGAATTGTTCTACTAGTCCATCTATACTGACCTCCATCAGGTTGCAAATTCAAAATAATTTTTTGTCTGCATCTACCTCTGAAAAAATATTTGGGCTTCTAGCAGTGTGTGGGACTTGTTCTATTAGTCCATCTATACTGACCTCCATCAGGTTGCAAATTAAAAATAATTTTTTGTCTGCATCTAGCTCTGAAAAAATATTTGGCCTTCTAGCAGTGTGTGGGACTTGTTCTATTAGTCCATCTATACTGACCTCCATCAGGTTGCAAATTGAATATAATTTTTTTCTGCATCTAGCTCTGAAAAAATATTTGTCCTTCTATCAGTTTGTGGGACTTCTTCTACTAGTCCATCTATACTGACCTCCATCAGGTTGCAAACTGAATATAATTTTTTTCTGCATCTACCTCTGAAAAAATATTTGGGCTTCTAGCAGTGTGTGGGACTTGTTTTATTAGTCCATCTATACTGACCTCCATCAGGTTGCAAATTAAAAATCATTTTTATCGGCATCTCGCTCTGAAAAAATATTTGGCCTTCTAGCAGTGTGTGGGACTTGTTCTATTAGTTCATCTATACTGACGTCCATCAGGTTGCAAACTGAATATAATTTTTTTCTGCATCTACCTCTGAAAAAATATTTGGGCTCCTATCAGTGTGTGGGACTTGTTCTATTAGTCCATCTATACTAACCTCCATCAGGTTGCAAATTAAAAATATTTTTTTGACTGCATCTAGCTCTGAAAAAATATTTGGCTTTCTAGCAGTGTGTGGGACTTGGTTTATTAGTCCATCTATACTGACCTCCATCAGGTTGCAAATTGAATATAATTTTTTTCTGCATCTAGCTCTGAAAAAATATTTGTCCTTCTAGCAGTGTGTGGGACTTGTTCTACTAGTCCATCTATACTGACCTCCATCAGGTTGCAAATTCAAAATAATTTTTTGTCTGCATCTAGCTCTGAAAAAATATTTGGCCTTCTAGCAGTGTGTGGGACTTGTTCTATTAGTCCATCTATACTGACCTTCATCAGGTTGCAAATTAAAAATAATTTTTAACTGCATCTAGCTCTGAAAAAATATTTGTCCTTCTAGCAGTGTGTGGGACTTGTTCTACTAGTCCATCTATACTGACCTCCATCAGGTTGCAAATTCAAAATAATTTTTTGTCTGCATCTACCTCTGAAAAAATATTTGGGCTTCTAGCAGTGTGTGGGACTTGTTCTATTAGTCCATCTATACTGACCTCCATCAGGTTGCAAATTAAAAATAATTTTTTGTCTGCATCTAGCTCTGAAAAAATATTTGGCCTTCTAGCAGTGTGTGGGACTTGTTCCATTAGTCCATCTATACTGACCTCCATCAGGTTGCAAATTGAATATAATTTTTTTCTGCATCTAGCTCTGAAAAAATATTTGTCCTTCCAACAGTGTGTGGGACTTCTTCTACTAGTCCATCTATGCTGACCTCCATCAGGTTGCAAACTGAATATAATTTTTTTCTGCATCTACCTCTGAAAAAATATTTGGGCTTCTAGCAGTGTGTGGGACTTGTTTTATTAGTCCATCTATACTGACCTCCATCAGGTTGCAAATTAAAAATCATTTTTATCTGCATCTAGCTCTGAAAAAATATTTGGGCTTCTAGCAGTGTGCGGGACTTGTTCTATTAGTCCACTATACTAACCTCCATCAGGTTGCAAATTAAAAATATTTTTTTGTCTGCATCTAGCTCTGAAAAAATATTTGGCCTTCTAGCAGTGTGTGGGACATGGTTTATTCGTTCATCTATACTGACCTCCATCAGGTTGTAAATTGAATATAATTTTTTTCTGCATCTACCTCTGAAAAAATATTTGGGCTTCTAGCAGTGTGTGGGACTTGTTTTATTAGTCCATCTATACTGACCTCCATCAGGTTGCAAATTAAAAATCATTTTTATCGGCATCTCGCTCTGAAAAAATATTTGGCCTTCTAGCAGTGTGTGGGACTTGTTCTATTAGTCCATCTATACTGACGTCCATCAGGTTGCAAACTGAATATAATTTTTTTCTGCATCTACCTCTGAAAAAATATTTGGGCTCCTATCAGTGTGTGGGACTTGTTCTATTAGTCCATCTATACTAACCTCCATCAGGTTGCAAATTAAAAATATTTTTTTGTCTGCATCTAGCTCTGAAAAAATATTTGGCTTTCTAGCAGTGTGTGGGACTTGGTTTATTAGTCCATCTATACTGACCTCCATCAGGTTGCAAATTGAATATAATTTTTTTCTGCATCTAGCTCTGAAAAAATATTTGTCCTTCTAGCAGTGTGTGGGACTTGTTCTACTAGTCCATCTATACTGACCTCCATCAGGTTGCAAATTCAAAATAATTTTTTGTCTGCATCTAGCTCTGAAAAAAAAAAATTGTCCTTCTAGCAGTGTGTGGGACTTGTTCTATTAGTCCATCTATACTGACCTCTATCAGGTTGCAAACTGAATATAATTTTTTTCAGCATCTACCTATGAAAAAATATTTGGGCTTCTAGCTGTGTGTGGAACTTGTTCTATTAGTCCACCTATACTGACCTCCATCAGATTGCAAATTGAATATAATTTTTTTCTGCATCTACCTCTGAAAAAATATTTGGGCTTCTAGCAGTGTGTGGAACTTGGTCTATCAGTCCATCTATACTGACCTCCATCAGGTTGCAAATTGAATATAATATTTTTCTGCATCTAGCTCTTAAAAAATATTTGGCCTTCTAGCAGTGTGTGGGACTTGTTCGATTAGTCCATCTATAATGACCTCCATCAGGTTGCAAACTGAATATAATTTTTTTCTGCATCTACCTCTGAAAAAATATTTGGGCTTCTAGCAGTGTGTGGGACTTGTTTTATTAGTCCATGTATACTGACCTCCATCAGGTTGCAAATTAAAAATAATTTTTTGTCTGCATCTAGCTCTGAAAAAATATTTGGCCTTCTAGCAGTGTGTGGGACTTGTTCCATTAGTCCATCTATACTGACCTCCATCAGGTTGCAAATTGAATATAATTTTTTTCTGCATCTAGCTCTGAAAAAATATTTGTCCTTCCAACAGTGTGTGGGACTTCTTCTACTAGTCTATCTATGCTGACCTCCATCAGGTTGTAAACTGAATATAATTTTTTTCTGCATCTACCTCTGAAAAAATATTTGGGCTTCTAGCAGTGTGTGGGACTTGTTTTATTAGTCCATCTATACTGACCTCCATCAGGTTGCAAATTAAAAATCATTTTTATCTGCATCTAGCTCTGAAAAAATATTTGGGCTTCTAGCAGTGTGCGGGACTTGTTCTATTAGTCCACTATACTAACCTCCATCAGGTTGCAAATTAAAAATATTTTTTTGTCTGCATCTAGCTCTGAAAAAATATTTGGCCTTCTAGCAGTGTGTGGGACATGGTTTATTCGTTCATCTATACTGACCTCCATCAGGTTGTAAATTGAATATAATTTTTTTCTGCATCTAGCTCTGAAAAAATATTTGTCCTTCTAGCAGTGTGTGGGACTTGTTCTACTAGTCCATCTATACTGACCTCCATCAGGTTCCAAATTCAAAATAATTTTTTTCTGCATCTAGCTCTGAAAAAAAAAATTGTCCTTCTAGCAGTGTGTGGGACTTGCTCTATTAGTCCATCTATACTGACCTCCATCAGGTTGCAAACTGAATATATATTTTTTCTGCATCTACCTATGAAAAAATATTTGGGCTTCTAGCTGTGTGTGGGACTTGTTCTATTAGTCCACCTATACTGACCTCCATCAGGTTGCAAATTGAATATAATTTTTTTCTGCATCTACCTCTGAAAAAATATTTGGGCTTCTAGCAGTGTGTGGAACTTGGTCTATTAGTCCATCTATACTGACCTCCATCAGGTTGCAAATTGAATATAATTTTTTTCTGCATCTAGCTCTGAAAAAATATTTGTCCTTCTAGCAGTGTGTGGGACTTGTTCTACTAGTCCATCTATACTGACCTCCATCAGGTTGCAAATTCAAAATAATTTTTTGTCTGCATCTAGCTCTGAAAAACTATTTGTCCTTCTAGCAGTGTTTGGGACATGTTCTATTAGTCCATCTATACTGACCCCCATCAGGTTGCAAACTGAATATAATTTTTTTCTGCATCTACCTCTGAAGAAATATTTGGGCTTCTAGCTGTGTGTGGGACTTGTTCTATTAGTCCATCTATACTGACCTCCATCAGGTTGCAAATTGAAAATAATTTTTTTCTGCATCTAGCTCTGAAAAAATATTTGGCCTTCTAGCAGTGCTTGGGACTTGGTTTATTAGTCCATCTATACTGAACTCCATCAGGTTGCAAATTGAATATAATATTTTTTCTGCATCTAGCTCTGAAAAAATATTTGGCCTTCTAGCAGTGTGTGGGACTTTCTCTATTAGTCCATCTATACTGACCTCCATCAGGTTGCAAACTGAATATAATTTTTTTCTGCATCTACCTCTGAAAAAATATTTGGGCTTCTAGCTGAGTGCGGGACTTGGTCTATTAGTCCATCTGTACTGACCTCCATCAGGTTGCAAATTGAATATAATTTTTTTCTGCATCTAACCCAGCCAATAGTTTTGGCCTAATACCACAGTTTGGCCACTCAGCTCTGCTCGGTTCCCATCCATTGTTTTTTTGTGCAAGCAACTCCAGAGTTGTGAATTAGTTAACCACCAAAATGAGTGGAAAAAGGCCTGCTGCTGATGGAAAGGGGAATAGGCGTGTTGGGAAGGGGAAAAAAGGTTGTGTCCGTGGGGTAGGTGTTAAAGCTACAGTAACATCTGCAGAAGAAAGACCATCTTCCAGCCAAACTAAAATGTCTACTTCTTTTAGCGGACAATGTGATAAGATCCCTTTCTTATGGCCACGCCAATCGCTACAAATTCCAGATGAGGCACAAAAACAGCAGGTGCTTCAACGGATATCAAGTGCTCCTTTAAGTGGGCTCTCCTCCACATCAACTTCAACATCACAAATACTCCAGTCCTCAAAGGTGTCACCCCAATCGCACTTGCTTCCTCACAGCTCCCAAACCTCCAGCTGCCCGTCTGAGTATGAGGTAGAACAGATGGTTGAGTCTGTAGAGCTGTTTACTCATACTATAGCCTGGGAATCAGAGGTCGGCTCCAGCGCTTCTGTGAATCCAGACGAGGAAATGATCTGCACTGATGCCCAGAATCTTTGAGTCGGATCCAGGACCAGACGCTGAAGGTTCTGACCATAATGTAGACCCTCATTCCCAAACTGTAACTCCTGTTGGTGGAGACAATGAGGAAGACGATGATGAGACTCAAATACCTAATTGGAGCGACAACTTTAGTTTTTTGTCAGGGCAGGAACAGGTTGGCTCAGAGGACGACGGGTGTGATAACGCACAGGGTGATGATGATGAGGTTGGAGATCCCACTTACTGTCAACCCACAGTCAGCCAAGAGATGACGTCAGCAGAGGAGGTGGAGGAGAAAGCTAGTGACGACGAGGTCAAGTTGCTCCTTCCTGGACAGAGACGTAGTACTGGAAGCACGTCAACAACTGCATCCTCAAACACATCTCTGACTCAAGTCGTTGTGGCTCTTCAGGTCGCATGGGTGCTAAGCCTTGCATAGCCTGGGCATTTTTTCAGATCGATAAAGATGACCCTACTCGTGTTATCTGTAACATTTGTCAGCAAAAGCTAAGTAGAGGCCAAAAAATACATAGTTTGAGTACTTCATGCATGAACCGGCACATGGACATGAAGCATAAGTTGCAGTGGGAAGCTCACTGTGCTACAATGCGGCCTAGCCAGCCGGGCCAACCACCGTCTGCCATATCTTGTGCATCCGCGGCCTCTTCATCCTCTGTGACTGGGGGGACAGCAGTCACACCTGTTTTGGGACGCAGACCTGCCACCTCTTTACCCGCAACAGCCAGCGTGATTGGCAGGTCATCATTTTCTTTGGAGGTGGTAACACCAGCTGGTGTTGAGCACTGTCCGACATCGATAGCACCACCTTTGGATCAAGGCAACCTAACATGTCCGCCTGCATCTTCCTCACAGACCGGCAGTTTGCCGGGGACACCCTTATCAACCCCGTATAAGCACAATAGCCAGCCCTCGGTCCCTCAGATGTGAACAAGTAAAAGACCATTTCCTCCAAGCCATGAGAAAGCTAAGAGGTTGAATTTCACCATCTGCAAGCTCTTGGCTACAGAAATGCTGGCTTTCCGCCTGGTGGACACAGAGGATTTTCGAGACCTTATGTCCGTCACAGTGCCCCAGTACCAGATGCCCAGTCGGCACTACTTCTCAAAGAAAGGTGTGCCTGCGCTCCACCAGCATGTCGCACACAACATCACCGCTTCTTTGAGAAACTCTGTGTGTGACAGGGTGCATTTCACCACAGACACTTGGACAAGTAGGCATGGACAGGGGCGTTACATGTCGCTGACTGGGCACTTGGTAACTATGGTGACAGCAGGACAAGGGGCTGCTGTCCAAGTCTTGCCGTCCCCACGAGTTGTGCGTCAATTCTCTTTATCTCAAAGTTCCTCCACTGCTTCTGCCTCCTCAACCTTCTCTCGGTCTTCCACCTGCACCCAAAGCCTGTCTGGTCATGCCACAAGCTTTCTAACTGCGCAGAAGGGATCCTGCACACCTCTTTACTATGCTGGCAGTAGGGATCAACGTCATCAGGCGGTTTTTACTTTGAAATGTCTGGGAAATGTGAGTCACACAGCTGAGGAGTTGTGGTCAGCTCTGGAGAACCAATTTCATGAATGGTTGTCTTCACTGGACCTGAAACCAGGGAAGGCCGTGTGCGACAATGCTGCAAACCTGGGTGCGGCCCTTTGCCGGGGCAATGTCACACACGTGCCTTGTATGGCTCACGTGTTGAACCTGGTTGTCCAGCAATTTTTAGCCCACTATCCCGGACTAGATGGCCTTCTGCAGAGGGCACTGTCGCTGTGTGCTCACTTCCGCTGTTCGTATCCCGCAGCTCAGCGACTTACATCTCTACAGAAGTCGTTGGGTCTGCCACTTCACCGGCTAAAATGCGATGTGCCTACCCGGTGGAATTCAACTATGCACATGTTGCAGCGACTGTGGCCGCACCGAGAAGCCCTGGTGCAATACGTTCTGACGTATAGCCTGGGCCAACGAGATCCAGAGGTGGGGCAAATCACGCTGGAGGAGTGGTCTCAGATCAGGGAACCTTCTGCACAGTTTTGAAATGGCGACGAAGATGTTTAGTGCTGACGATGCCATTATCAGTATGACTATTCCGGTGATTTACATGCTGGAGCACATGTTAAACAGAATTCGGAGTCAGGTGGTGGCACAAGAGGAGGTGGAGGAAGAAGAGGAGGAGGAGTTGTATGCGGAAGGGCTAACATCTGCAAGGTCCAGACGGTCGGCAGCACCAAGGCGGCAGGCATGTGAGGGTGGGGGAGATGGTTTTACCAGGGCGCATGGTAGCAGCCAAACTAGTGAGGAAGGTGCAGGAGCCCAGGAAGAAGTGTAGGACGAACTGATGGAAGACTCATCAGATGAGGGAGACCTTGATCACATTTCTGTTGTGCGAGGTTGGGGGGAGAGGACAGAGGAAGGAAGTATGATTGTTACCTCGCCACCAACACAACAGGGTCTTGGTGCTCCTGGATGCGCAAGACACATGGGTGCCTTCTTGCTGCACTACCTGCAACATGACCCTCGGATTGTCAGAATTCGAAGTAATCCTGACTGCTGGGTTGCCACACTCTTAGATCCCCCACACTCTTCGATCAACCTTTTCATTTTAATAAAGACCAAAAAATGGTCATTTTTGAAATTATAAGCATTAGCAGGTTATTAGAAACTGAAATCAAACAGTTTTCAAATCAAAACTTTATTCTAGGTGATGTTAGATTTGCACATAGGACCCCTTGTTCGAAAGGAGCTTCTGAACTCTCTCGTCCATTGAATTTGTCAGGTTTTGGATGGTTTCTGCTTCAATTGTTTTGCATGAGGACAGAATACCCTCCCAGACCTGTTGTTTAGATGTGAACTGCCTCCTGCCATCATAGACACTCCTTTTGATGATGCTCCAGAGGTTCTGAATGGGGTAGAGGTCAGGGGAGCATGGGGGTCACACCATAAGTTTGTCCCCTTTTATGCCCATATCAGCCAGAGATGCAGATGTGTTATGTGCAGTATGAGACGGTGCATTATCATGCATAAAAATGATCTTGCTGTGGAATACACGGTTCTTCTTCTTGAACCATGGCAGGAAGTGCTGTTTGAGAAACTCCACATACATTATGGAGTTCATCTTTACCCCTTCAGGTATCCTAAAGGGGCCGACAATCTCTCTCCCCATGATTCCAGCCCAAAACATTACTCCACCTCCTCCTTGTTGGTGCTGTAGCCGTGTTTGCGTGGGGTGTCCATCAACCAGCCATCCTCCACTCCATCCATCTGGACCATCGAGCGTTGCACGGCACTCATCCGTGAACAAAACAGTTTTGAAATCAGTCTTCATGTAATGTTTGGCCCACTGGAGCCGTTTCTGCTTGTGTGAAGTGGATAGAGGAGGTCGACAGGATGGCGTACGCACAGCTGCAAACCTCTGAAGGACCCTGCATCTTGTTGTTCGGGGGACGTTGGAGGCACCAGCAGCTTCAAATCTTGTCTGCTGCTATGACAAGGCTTTTTTGCCGCTGCTCTTTTAACCTGACGTAATTGCCTGTAGGAAAGAGTCCTCAATTTGCCCTTATCAGCACGCACACGTGTGTACTGTGAATCAGCTACATACTTCTTGATTGCCAAGACATTACATCCTGATCATCGCACAATGTTGATTGTAGTCATGCCTTGACCTAAACACTCCACAATTTGTTGCTTCTCAGCAGCCGACACATCCTTTTTCTTTCCCATTTTGGCAGAAAATGTAGGCTGCTTAATAATGTGGGACAGCCTTTTTAAGTAGTCTTGCCTTTCATTGGACACACCTGCCAAACTAATTAGCACAGGTGTCGGCATTTGCTTACAGTGATATAAAGAGCCCTGACACACATCACCATCAATGAGTTTAACTGACAAACAAACAAATTCTTCCCTTATCACTCCTAAACACTTTTTGCATAATAATTTGGAACACGGTGTACATGTGCTTTTCCACAAAACACCAGTGGTTCACGTAGTGAATCTTACAGTTCTAACTTGCCAACCGTGGTCTGTATGGAGTTGTTCAATAAAGGGCCCAAAATTAAGATAACATAGACGGGAGAGGTCTCTATGAATAGGAATTCCTAAGAATTTGATACCCTGTGAGGGCCAGGCAAAGGGAAAGTTGGACTGGATGGAATCCTGTATGGATTTGGGGAGGGAGACATCGAGGGCCTCAGACTTCGCTGCATTGATTTTAAAATTTGACCATGTATCAAAGTGATCTATTTCAGCCATAACAGCAGGGATGGATATATGTGATTGAGTGATATATACTAGGACATCATCAGCAAATAGAGAGCACTTGTACTCGGTGCCTCCCACCTCAATCCACCTAATATTGGGGTTATGGCGAATTGATGAGAGCAGGTGCTCCGTCACTAGGATGTATAAGAGAGGGGACAGAGGACATCCCTGCCTTGTCCCATTGGTGATTATGAAAGGTGATGAAAATGTTCTGATGCGCCCCCTGGGCCTTGGGACACCCGGAGCCGGACCCTTTTTGGTGGATGCTGGTGGTTGTAGTCTCCGTGGCGGCGACCCGGTTCCGTGGCTCAGGGCGGTCAAACCAGTGGCGGAACTATTTATGTGGTTTTGATGTTTAAAAATCCGACTACGCCACCCGTGGATTGCGGTCAGAGTGAACCGCCGCTGCAGGGCAGACCGCTGAGGCTTGTGTTGTGGGTGCAGCAGAGCGTAGCATAACTCCCCACGGGAGGAGTATAGCCTCAGGGCAGTGTATGCGGAGGATGGGGGTGATGGTGCAGGGCAGCAGCAGTAACGACACGGAGTCAGTGAAGCAGTCCAGGGCCTTTACTCACAGTTCTTATTATCCAGACCACGTCTGCAGGTAACGGCTGCCCACGTCGTACTGTGCTCACCAGGTGAGGGGCTCAGACAACTCCCAGATAACTTTGGAGCGCTTCACAGGACCCCCTTTGTGTGTCCTTTGTCTGGCCTTTCTTACCAACCCTTCTGTCCGGCTGCCTCGGGCCTCCTCTTGGTAAACTTGGCGTCAGTTTCCCTGACCCTATGTGGTGCCTTCCTAGTGGATGTAGTGAGGGGCTGCGCCACATAAAATGTCACAGCCTACGGTTTCTAGCTGAGGGTCGTTTCCCGCCTCCACTAGTTTTGGGGACCGGTCTCCCCCTTTGGCATGACCCCTCCACGCAGGTGGATTCGGGCGTGCGGTGGCGACTCGCCTGTCCGCACCCCTGGGATCCCTTCGTTACTCGATCCTGGAGCCTTCTCCGCTCCTCTTCCTTCCTTCTCCCTCTTTCAGGCCTGGGCTTCTGTTACTAGGCCCGCCTCCGGAGCAGAGCTCATGCAGAGCCCCTGCTCCCTGTCACTTCTGCTCAGACTTCTCTGCACTGAACTAAGATGGTGCCCACCTTTTATACTCCCTTCTCAATGCACCCAGGAACTGCTTACTCCCTGCTCCTGCACTGCAGGGTTCCCCTTCCTCAGTGTTCCCTCCCCCCACTCCAGATAGGGACAGGGACTGTCGTGCCCATCTCAGGGGCATATTGGTCGCCCTGCCCCACGGCAATGTGGTGTAATGCATGCAGGTGTCGGGTCCTGATCCACACTCCATCCTTACCTGAGAGTGAGATATCACACCTCTGGGTGAGGTGCAATACCTCTGTAGAAACCGAACTCTCAGGGTGCTACAGTTCCATTTATCTTCAGCCTAGGTGACCTATTGCGATACAGGGCCGTGATTGTGGCTATAAAAGGGTCCCCTAGACCCCTACCCCAAGCTTTTTAAGAGAATAATATATGGCGTGCCAGGAGACTCTATGGAATGCTTTCTCAGCATCCAACGAGAGTATCTAATTACAAATTTTTAACTGCATCTAGCCCAGGAAATACTTTGTGCCTAGTAGCAGTGTCTGCTAGTCAGCGGATTATCGGGCTGTTAAGCAAGCTACACCACCTGTAGTTTGGACACTTAATTTTTTCAAAGGAAATGCTTCGGGACCACGGGATACTCAGTGAAGAGCATCAGGAGGCACCTCGAGGCATAGGGGCTGGGACTGGCGGTAGGATGCCTTGCGGTGGACAGCCGAGCTCGATCCTTATAAAAACTTTTTAACTGCAGCAGCTTTAGTGGACGCTACTGGAGCTGGAATTACGCGGCTGCTAGCATGAGACTTGCCCTTGAATAGATCCTTGTAAAAGGATTTAAAGTGTATTCATTCAAATTAGAGAGACAATTTAAATTAAAAAGCTTAGAGCTGCCTCCACCACAGGGGGGCTCGCTCGACCCACCAGCGGATAGGCACCAGTATTGGGAGAGGGGGGCTGGTAGTCAGGGTCCACCGCGGCTCTGGCACAAACCCGGCGACACGGAGGTGGCACGGGCAGGAACGGACTGGTCGTGTCGGCTTCTCACTTTTTGGATTTTAGAAGGGCATGACATGCCTATATCTGTGTCTCCCCCTCCTTTTACTCCTCCACCTCTTTTCTTTTCGCATGACTAAATGTACTTGTCACTTTTCCATGTGTTAGTTATGTCTTCTGAGCAGTTTGTCAGCTTTTGGACACCTTTTGAAGGTGTTTTCTATGTGTTTCTATGTGTTTTTGTTTGCCTGCCATTGGTTTTAACGGTGTTCGACGAACAGTTTGGCGAACACAAGGGTGTTCGACGAACCGAACCGAACTCGAACACTACGGAGGTGGCTCAACACTAATCATAATGCATGAATTTCCCAGTTTCCACTGAGATTAGAACTCAGATCACTGGATTCAGAGTGAATTTCTCACATTTCCACAATGTACACATGCTCTTTTACCATTTTCAAAAGAAAATCCAGCCAGCTTCATTGGTCATATGGTTCAATGGTGTAAGGGTTAGGACTCTGGGCTCTGAATCCAGTGGAACCTGAGAAATTCTTTGTGGACAGCGGTATTATCTTTCTGCTCACACTCAATTTGCCAATGCACATGATTTAACATAAAAAGAGAAAGTTAAAATCCACATGGCAAAAAAAATCTATCTATCAAGAAAGTTTAACTCAAAAGTTAAACTTGACTTCATGAAGCAAAACTCATATCATCTATGTCACACCAAGCAATCGTACTCTATGACTTGTGCCAATGTTCGCATGACACTTTTTCCAGGTGGTTGAAACTGACCAGGATTTCAAGCCGAAACGGCCTCAAGAAACGACACCAATTCTTTTCCTGAATCACCCTTTTTAGTGTTTTCCAGCATTTTTGTAAACATTGTTTGGTGATGTTTTTCTAAGTATTGTTTTGGGCATCAAATGAGTTTGCTTAAGTTTCTTTTTTGCTCGCAAAATGCTGTGAACGTCACTCAGGAACCTTCCAGGGGTCTTTCTAACCTACTCATTGACTTGTATAGCAAGTATAAAGCAAGCAAAATATACCTGAAAAATGATATGCTCACTTCTGTTAACCGCTTGGCGTTTTGGGAAACTTAATGAGGTTAAAAGACGCTCAATACCTGATCATATGAACAGCAAGTCTTTTTGCATGGAAATGAATCTGTTCAAACTATTGAGCATTTTCAAAGCCTTTTTCAGGAGGTGTTTGGAACAAAGTCACTCTAAATCCGCCTTATGAATTTTAATAAACCTTGAACTGTAAAAGGTTCCAATTGATGATACCTTTAAATCAGATTTTTACATTTCAGTGAGGCCTGGAATTTTGTTTCCAATTGAAATCTTCCATTTTCTGAAATGTCTTCCAGAAGGATAATCACTGATATTGATCATGGTGCTATAAGAAAAGGTGTGAAACTCATAAGAATGAAACAATGTCTGAGTAGTTGTGGCCGAGTGGTTAAGGCAATGGACTAGAAATCCATTGTGGTCTTCCCGTGTAGGTTCAAATCTTGCCAACTACGTTTAACTTCATGTAATACTTTGACGAATTATCTGAGTAGATCAATTTCCACATTCCCAAGTCTATCCCCCACAGAAATGGTCTGTAATCTATGGATTGTATTTGTAGAACCAGCTTAACAGCATCTGTAGATCTTCTTTTGATTAGTCAGCCGGGTGAGATGTCACTTGTGCATCACACCACCAAACAAAGCTCAGAGGGTGCCATCAGGTATGTGGTGCAAATCCTCCTTTTTTCCAGCGAACACAGACCACTGCCGTGGCTGATGGACTGGGATATGAACTTTGATTTGCACCAACTCTACTTGAATTATCTTTCCGATGGAACCTTTTAGCACACCATGAAAACTCTTTAGTGACTTCTGGATGAGCAGAAGTTTTGCAATTTCTTTTTTTCTCACCCTTTTTCCAGCTGATAGATCCAGCACGCTAATTATTAGCCAGATTTCATCAACATTTTAAAACTGTCCTTGTTGTGATATCATGGAACTTTAAGCACACTTGTGGAATAAAAAGGGAGGAGATATTAATTTACCAATGTGTGTTAGATATACATTTGCGGGACAGCTTTAGAACCAGTTTTCATCATAATGCATGAATTCCCAGGTTCCACTGAGATTAGAACTCAGATCACTGGATTAAGAGTGAATTTCTCACATTTCCACTATTTACACATGCTCTTTTACTGTTTTCAAAAGAAAATCCAGCCAGCTTCATTGGTCATGTGGTTCCATGGTGTAATGGTTAGCACTCTGGACTCTGAATCCAGCAATCTGAGTTTAAATCTCAGTGTAACCTTAGAAATTCTTTGTGCACAGCAGTTCTATCTTTTCTGCTCACACTCAATTTGCCAATGCACATGGTTTAACATAAAAAGAGAAAGTTAAAATCCACATGTCAAAAAGATCTATCTATCAAGAAAGTTTAACTCAAAAGTTAAACTTGACTTCATGAAGCAAAACTCATATCATCTATGTCACACCAAGCAATCGTACTCTATGACTTGTGCCAATGTTCGCATGACACTTTTTCCAGGTGGTTGAAACTGACCAGGATTTCAAGCCGAAACTGCCTCAAAAACGACAGCGATTCTTTTCCTGAATCACCCTTTTTAGTGTTTTCCAGCATTTTTGTAAACATAGTTTGGTGATGTTTTTCTAAGTATTGTTTTGGGCATCAAATGAGTTTGTTTAAGTTTCTTTTTTGCTCGCAAAATGCTGTGAACGTCACTCAGGAATCTTCCAGGGGTCTTTCTAACCTACTCATTGACTTGTATAGCAAGTATAAAGCAAGCAAAATATACCTGAAAAGTGATATGCTCACTTCTGTTAACCGCTTGGCGTTTTGGGAAACTTAATGAGGTTAAAAGATGCTCAATACCTGATCATATGAACAGCAAGTCTTTTTGCATGGAAATTAATCTGTTCAAACTATTGAGCATTTTCAAAGCCTTTTTCAGGAGTTGTTTGGAACAAAGTCACTCTAAATCCGCCAAATGAATTTTAATATACCTTGAACTGTAAAAGGTTCCAATTGATGATACCTTTAAATCAGATTTTTACATTTCAGTGAGGCCTGGAATTTTGTTTCCAATTGAAATCTTCCATTTTCTGAAATGTCTTCCAGAAGGATAATCACTGATATTGATCATTGTGCTATAAGAAAGGTGTGAAACTCATAAGAATGAAACAGTGTCTGAGTAGTTGTGGCCGAATGCTTAAGGCGATGGACTAGTAATCCATTGGGGTCTTCCCGCGTAGGTTCAAATCCTGCCAGCTGCATTTAACTTCATGTAACATTTTTGACGAATTATCTGAGTAGATCAATTTCCACATTCCCAAGTCTATCCCCCACAGAAATGGTCTGTAATCTATGGATTGTATTTGTAGAACCAGCTTAACAGCATCTGTATATCTTCTTTTGATTAGTCAGCCGGGTGAGATGTCACTTGTGCATCACACCACCAATCAAACAAAGCTCAGAGGGTGCCATCAGGTATGTGGTGCAAATCCTCCTTTTTTCCAGCGAACACAGACCACTGCCGTGGCTGATGGACTGGGATATGAACTTTGATTTGCACCAACTCTACTTGAATTATCTTTCCAATGGAACCTTTTATCACACCATGAAAAATCTTTAGTGACTTCTGGATGAGCAGAAGTTTTGCAATAGAGATGAGCGTTGTTCTACTCGAACTGTTCGCCAATCTCAAATTCAAGCTGTTTTGGGCGGTGTTCGAGCCATTCGGCAAACACGAACGATTTGAGAAAAATTCGGCTGTTCGAGGTTATGTTCGATAACTGTTCGTGCACCAAAATCATAACTGGATTTTTTCTCAGTAATGATGAAAATGAATGTTAATACGCAGTTTGAGTGTACAGCGTGGTGGGGGGAGGGGCAGGGGATGGATCTCTGCAGGAATAATGAAGATCTCCATTTTTTTTTCTCTTTCCCGCATTTGCAGTGGGGAGGTGCAGTCTGTCAGCCTATCAGCAGCGCACACACGGAGCGAACTGCTGTTTTTCACACAAGCAAGGGCATGTGTCATTGGCCGTGTATGTCACATGTCCTTGCCCTATAAGACCAAGCCATTTTCCCCGTCGCCACCATTTTCTCACTGCTGCAGCTGCGTGTTAGACGGCACCGCTGTTGCTGTGTGCGCTATACCTTGTTAATTTCAAGCCAATTTTCGACAAATCTACAGATAGCTTGGGAGTAGGGAATAGTTGTGATTGCAGTCCTTTTAAGGACTAGGTTACAGCATTTCCTACGACTTATCAGGCAGTTCTGTGCTCTTAAATAGATAGATTGTGGGAGTAAAGACTAATTGTAATTGCAGTCCTTTTCAGGACTAGGTTACATCAGTTCCTATCAGTTTTTGCCAGGCAGGTCTGTACCAGTGCTGTGCAAGTTTTTTTCACAGCATTTGGCTGAATCTAGCAAAGCTAATCCTTTTTGGCCTATTGCAGAGTGTGTTAGTCAGTGGAGTAGCCTATCTGTGTTGCAAGATATACCACCTGTGTATAGAATACCAATTTTTTTACTGCACCTAGTGAAGTAAAATCTTTTGGGCATAGCATCATTCTATTAGTCCATCTATACTGACCTCCATCAGGTTGCAAATTGAATATAATTTTTTTCTGCATCTAGCTCTGAAAAAATATTTGGGCTTCTAGCAGTGTGTGGGACTTGTTCTATTAGTCCATCTATACTGACCTCCATCAGGATGCAAACTGAATATAACTTTTTTTCTGCATCTTGCTGTGAAAAAATATTTGGCCTTCTAGCAGTGTGTGGGACTTTCTCTATTAGTCCATCTATACTGACCTCCATCAGGTTACAAATTAAAAATAATTTTTATCTGCATCTAGCTCTGAAAAAATATTTGGCCTTTTAGCAGTTTGTGGGACTTTCTCTATTAGTCCATCTATACTGACCTCCATCAGGTTGCAAATTAAAAATAATTTTTATCTGCATCTACCTCTGAAAAAATATTTGGGCTTCTAGCTTTGTGTGGGATTTGTTCTATTAGTCCATCTATACTGACCTCCATCAGGTTGCAAACTGAATATAATTTTTTTCTGCATCTAGCTCTGAAAAAATATTTGACCTTCTAGCAGTGTGTGGGACTTTCTCTATTAGTCCATCTATACTGACCTCCATCAGGTTGCAAATTAAAAATAATTTTTATCTGCATCTACCTCTGAAAAAATATTTGGGCTTCTAGCTGTGTGTGAAACTTGTTCTATTAGTCCATCTATACTGACCTCCATCAGGTTGCAAACTGAATATAATTTTTTTCTGCATCTAGCTCTGAAAAAATATTTGGCCTTCTAGCAGTGTGTGGGACTTTCTCTATTAGTCCATCTATACTGACCTCCATCAGGTTGCAAATTAAAAATAATTTTTTTTCTGCATCTACCTCTGAAAAAATATTGGGCTTCTAGCTGTGTGTGGGACTTGTTCTATTAATCCATCTATACAGAACTCCATCAGGTTGCAAACTGAATATAATTTTTTTCTGCATCTACCTCTGAAAAAATATTTGGGCTTCTAGCTGTGTGTGGGACTTGTTCTATTAGTCCATCTATACTGACCTCCATCAGGTTGCAAACTGAATATAATTTTTTTCTGCATCTAGCTCTGAAAAAATATTTGGCCTTCTAGCAGTGTGTGGGACTTTCTCTATTAGTCCATCTATACTGACCTCCATCAGGTTGCAAATTAAAAATAATTTTTATCTGCATCTACCTCTGAAAAAATATTTGGGCTTCTAGCTGTGTGTGGGACTTGTTCTATTAGTCCATCTATACTGACCTCCATCAGGTTGCAAACTGAATATAATTTTTTCTACATCTAGCTCTGAAAAAATATTTGGCCTTCTAGCAGTGTGTGGGACTTTCTCTATTAGTCCATCTATACTGAACTCCATCAGGTTGCAAATTAAAAATAATTTTTATCTGCATCTACCTCTGAAAAAATATATGGGCTTCTAGCTGTTTGTGGGACTTGTTCTATTAGTCCATCTATACTGACCTCCATCAGGTTGCCTACTGAATATAATTTTTTTCTGCATGTAGCTCTGAAAAAATATTTGGCCTTCTAGCAGTGTGTGGGACTTTCTCTATTAGTCCATCTATACTGACCTCCATCAGGTTGCAAATTAAAAATAATTTTTTTTCTGCATCTACCTCTGAAAAAATATTGGGCTTCTAGCTGTGTGTGGGACTTGTTCTATTAATCCATCTATACAGACCTCCATCAGGTTGCAAACTGAATATAATTTTTTCTGCATCTACCTCTGAAAAAATATTTGGGCTTCTAGCTGTATGTGGGACTTGTTCTATTAGTCCATCTATACTGACCTCCGTCAGGTTGCAAACTGAATATAATTTTTTTCTGCATCTAGCTCTGAAAAAATATTTGGCCTTCTAGCAGTGTGTGGGACTTTCTCTATTAGTCCATCTATACTGACCTCCATCAGGTTGCAAATTAAAAATAATTTTTATCTGCATCTACCTCTGAAAAAAATATTTGGGCTTCTAGCTGTGTGTGAAACTTGTTCTATTAGTCCATCTATACTGACCTCCATCAGGTTGCAAACTGAATATAATTTTTTTCTGCATCTAGCTCTGAAAAAATATTTGGCCTTCTAGCAGTGTGTGGGACTTTCTCTATTAGTCCATCTATACTGACCTCCATCAGGTTGCAAATTAAAAATAATTTTTATCTGCATCTACCTCTGAAAAAAATATTTGGGCTTCTAGCTGTGTGTGAAACTTGTTCTATTAGTCCATCTATACTGACCTCCATCAGGTTGCAAACTGAATATAATTTTTTTCTGCATCTAGCTCTAAAAAAATATTTGGCCTTCTAGCAGTGTGTGGGACTTGTTCTATTAGTCCACCTATACTGACCTCCATCAGGTTGCAAATTAAAAATAATTTTTATCTGCATCTACCTCTGAAAAAATATTGGGCTTCTAGCTGTGTGTGGGACTTGTTCTATTAGTCCATCTATACTGACCTCCATCAGGTTGCAAATCGAATATAATTTTTTTCTGCATCTAACCCAGCCAATAGTTTTGGCCTAATACCACAGTTTGGCCACTCAGCTCTGCTCGGTTCCCATCCATTGTTTTTTTGTGCAAACAACTCCAGAGTTGTGAATTAGTTAACCACCAAAATGAGTGGAAAAAGGCCTGCTGCTGGTGGAAAGGGGAATAGGCGTGTTGGGAAGGGGAAAAAAGGTTGTGTCCGTGGGGTAGGTGTTAAAGCAACAGTAACATCTGCAGAAGAAAGACCATCTTCCAGCCAAACTAAAATGTCTACTTCTTTTAGCTGACAATGTGATAAGATCCCTTTCTTACGGCCACGCCAATCGCTACAAATTCCAGATGAGGCACAAAAACAGCAGGTGCTTCAACGGATATCAAGTGCTCCTTTAAGTGGGCTCTCCTCCACATCAACTTCAACATCACAAATACTCCAGTCCTCAAAGGTGTCACCCCAATCGCACTTACTTCCTCACAGCTCCCAAATCTCCAGCTGCCCGTCTGAGTATGAGGTAGAACAGATGGTTGAGTCTGCAGAGCTGTTTACTCATACTATAGCCTGGGAATCAGAGGTCGACTCCAGCGCTTCTGTGAATCCAGACGAGGAAATGATCTGCACTGATGCCCAGAATCTTTATGAGTCGGATCCAGGACCAGACGCAGAAGGTTCTGACCATAATGTAGACCATCATTCCCAAACTGTAACTCCTGTTGGTGGAGACAATGAGGAAGACGATGATGAGACTCAAATACCTGATTGGAGCGACAACTTTAGTTTTTTGTCAGGGCAGGAACAGGTTGGCTCTGAGGACGACGGGTGTGATAACGCACAGGGTGATGATGATGAGGTTGGAGATCCCACTTACTGTCAACCCACAGTCAGCCAAGAGTTGAGGTCAGCAGAGGAGGTGGAGGAAGATGCTAGTGACGACGAGGTCAGGTTGCGCCTTCCTGGACAGAGACGTAGTACTGGAAGCACGTCAACAACTGCATCTTCAAACACAACTCTGCCTCTCACCACAAGTCGTGGTGGCTCTTCAGGTCGCATGGGTGCTAAGCCTTACATAGACTGGGCATTTTTTCAGATCGATAAAGATGACCCAACTCATGTTATCTGTAACATTTGTCAGCAAAAGCTAAGTAGAGGCCAAAAAATACATAGTTTGAGTACTTCATGCATGAACCGGCACATGGACATGAAGCATAAGTTGCAGTGGGAAGCTTAGTGTGCTACAATGCGGCCTAGCCGGCCGGTCCAACCACCGTCTGCCATATCTTGTGCATCCGCGGCCTCTTCATCCTCTGTGACTGGGGGGACAGCAGTCACACCTGTTTTGGGGCGCAGACCTGCCACTAGAGATGACCGTTGTTCTACTCGGACTGTTCGCCAATCTCAAATTCGAGCTGTTTTGGGCGATGTTCGAGCCGTTCGGCGAACACGAACAATTTGAGAAAAATTCGGCTGTTCGAGGTTATGTTCGATAACTGTTCGTGCACCAAAATCATAACTGGATTTTTTCTCAGTAATGATGAAAATTAATGTTAATACGCAGTTTGAGTGTACAGCGGGGTGGGGGGAGGGGCAGGGGATGGATCTCTGCAGGAACAATGAAGATCTCCATTTTTTTTTTCTCTTTCACGCATTTACAGTGGGGAGCTGCAATCTGTCAGCCTATCAGCAGCGCACACACGGAGCGTAGTGCTTTTTTTCACACAAGCAAGGGCATGTGTCATTGGCAGTGTATGTCACATGTCCTTGCCCTATAAGACCAAGCCATTTTCCCCGTCGCCACCATTTTCTCACTGCTGCAGCTGCGTGTTAGATGGCACCGCTGTTGCTGTGTGCGCTATACCTTGTTAATTTCAAGCCAATTTTCGCACAAATCTACAGATAGCTTGGGAGTAGGGAATAGTTGTGATTGCAGTCCTTTTAAGGACTAGGTTACAGCATTTCCTATGACTTTTATCAGGCAGGTCTGTGCTCTTAAATAGATAGGTTGTGGGAGTAAAGACTAATTGTAATTGGAGTCCTTTTCAGGACTAGGTTACATCAGTTCCTATCAGTTTTTGCCAGGCAGGTCTGTGCCAGTGCTGTGCAAGTTTTTTTCACAGCATTTGGCTGAATCTAGCAAAGCTAATCCTTTTTGGCCTATTGCAGAGTGTGTTAGTCAGTGGAGTAGCCTATCTGTGTTGCAAGATATACCACCTGTGTATAGAATACCAATTTTTTTACTGCACCTAGTGAAGTAAAATCTTTTGGGCATAGCATCATTCTATTAGTCCATCTATACTGACCTCCATCAGGTTGCAAATTGAATATAATTTTTTTCTGCATCTAGCTCTGAAAAAATATTGGGCTTCTAGCTGTGTGTGGGACTTGTTGTATTAGTCCATCTATACTGACCTGCATCAGGTTGCAAACTGAATATATTTTTTTCTGCATCTACCTCTGAAAAAATATTGGGTTCTAGCTGTGTGTGGGACTTGTTGTATTAGTCCATCTATACAGACCTCCATCAGGTTGCAAATTAAAAATAATTTTTATCTGCATCTACAGTACCTCTGAAAAAATATTTGGGCTTCTAGCTGTGTGTGGGACTTGTTCTATTAGTCCATCTATACTGACCTCCATCAGGTTGCAAATTGAATATAATTTTTATCTGAATCTAGCTCTGAAAAAATATTTGGCCTTCTAGCAGTGTGTGGGACTTTCTCTATTAGTCCATCTATACTGACCTCCATCAGGATGCAAATTAAAAATAATTTTTATCTGCATCTACCTCTGAAAAAATATTGGGCTTCTAGCTGTGTGTGGGACTTGTTGTATTAGTCCATCTATACTGACCTCCATCAGGTTGCAAACTGAATATATTTTTTTCTGCATCTACCTCTGAAAAAATATTGGGCTTCTAGCTGTGTGTGGGACTTGTTCTATTAATCCATCTATACTGACCTCCATCAGGTTGCAAACTGAATATATTTTTTTCTGCATCTACCTCTGAAAAAATATGTGGCCTTCTAGCAGTGTGTGGGACTTTCTCTATTAGTCCATCTATACTGACCTCCATCAGGTTGCAAATTCAAAAGCATTTTTTGTCTGCATCTAGCTCTGAAAAAATATTGGGCTTCTAGCTGTGTTGTGGGACTTGTTGTATTAGTCCATCTATACTGACCTCCATCAGGTTGCAAACTGAATATATTTTTTTCTGCATCTACCTCTGAAAAAATATTGGGCTTCTAGCTGTGTGTGGGACTTGTTCTATTAATCCATCTATACAGACCTCCATCAGGTTGCAAACTGAATATATTTTTTTTCTGCATCTACCTCTGAAAAAATATTGGGCTTCTAGCTGTGTGTGGGACTTGTTCTATTAATCCATCTATACAGACCTCCATCAGGTTGCAAACTGAATATATTTTTTTCTGCATCTACCTCTGAAAAAATATTGGGCTTCTAGCTGTCTGTGGGACTTGTTCTATTAATCCATCTATACAGACCTCCATCAGGTTGCAAACTGAATATATTTTTTTCTGCATCTACCTCTGAAAAAATATTGGGCTTCTAGCTGTGTGTGAGACATGTTCTATTAATCCATCTATACAGACCTACATCAGGTTGCAAACTGAATATATTTTTTTCTGCATCTACCTCTGAAAAAATATTGGGCTTCTAGCTGTGTGTGGGACTTGTTGTATCAGTCCATCTATACTGACCTCCATCAGGTTGCAAACTGAATATATTTTTTTCTGCATCTACCTCTGAAAAAATATTGGGCCTTCTAGCAGTGTGTAGGACTTTCTCTATTAGTCCATCTATACTGACCTCCATCAGGTTGCAAATTCAAAATAATTTTTTGTCTGCATCTAGCTCTGAAAAAATATTGGGCTTCTAGCTGTGTGTGGGACTTGTTGTATTAGTCCATCTATACTGACCTCCATCAGGTTGCAAATTAAAAATAATTTTTATCTGCATCTACAGTACCTCTGAAAAAATATTTGGGCTTCTAGCTGTGTGTGGGACTTGTTCTATTAGTCCATCTATACTGACCTCCATCAGGTTGCAAATTGAATATAATTTTTATCTGCATCTAGCTCTGAAAAAATATTTGGCCTTCTGGCAGTGTGTGGGACTTTCTCTATTAGTCCATCTATACTGACCTCCATCAGGTTGCAAATTGAATATAATTTTTATCTGCATCTAGCTCTGAAAAAATATTTGGCCTTCTAGCAGTGTGTGGGACTTTCTCTATTAGTCCATCTATACTGACCTCCATCAGGTTGCAAATTAAAAATAATTTTTATCTACATCTACCTCTGAAAAAATATTTGGGCTTCTAGCAGTGTGTGGGACTCATTGTATTAGGCCATCTATACCAAGCTCCACCAGCTTTGAAATTAATAATAATTTTTAGCTCCATCTAGCCCTGAAAATAATTTTT
This sequence comes from Phyllobates terribilis, assembly GCF_046119375.1. Taxonomy (NCBI): domain Eukaryota; kingdom Metazoa; phylum Chordata; class Amphibia; order Anura; family Dendrobatidae; genus Phyllobates; species Phyllobates terribilis. The sequence continues at coordinate 183,855,324 of NW_027362773.1, read as the reverse complement.
CCCAATAGTGGTAGCAATAGAAATATGGGGCGCGCGCCTGGCTAACAAAATATACGCTTCATAACACAAAACACCTGCCTAGCGCACTGCATTAATAAGATGGCATCATCGTCTCTCCCAGTGCTAGGCCTACTACGCAGGCTAGTATTCCTGTGCCTAAAACACAATGTATGGGTCCGCGCTAGCCACTATGCTGAGGGGTATAAAGCTGCTGCTAACGCAATTGGCAGATTTTCACAGAGCTCTTCCACAACGCCTACCCATCGGGCAACAGTTGCCCACCCTCCCTATGGGATCTAGTGGCGAATAGTTGATGCCATTAATCAGAGCGTCAGTTGCCCCGTCAACGTGTCAAGCATACGGTAAGGCATGGGAAGAGTGGACACGACTAGTAGCAGGCAGACGGGTTGACCAATGTGAACAAGCCAGATCACAAGTCACCATAGAATTTCCCCACCAGCTAATGATGAGGGGCATATCAGGGGCGTCAGCGCAGCGGTGTCTGACCAGAGTAGCATTTCACTTCCAACTACTGAATTGGGGAGATGTGACAAAGATTCATCATCAGACAATCCATAAAAGGGTGGAAAAGGGGTCAGCCAAGTCAGGAATGTAGACGTCCCGTCCCGTGTCACTAAAACTGATTTCTCACATCTTATCCCTAACACCATTAACATGACACTCACAATTTGAAGCAACACTAATGTCTACTGCATTTGTGATCGCCTTCTTCGGGGCGCTATGTATAAGCGAATTTGTCCCTCAATCCAAAATTACCACCAGTGGACGCTTATTACACCAGGAAGTAGTCATAGCCAATAATGCAATACGTGTACGCATACACCAATCGAAAACGGTTCCAGCGGGCAGGGGTACTTGGGTACTTCTACAACCCACAAACGGTACACTGAGTCGGGTAACAATAGTAAAAACATATCTAACCATCAGATCACAAAGTAATTTCTTCGTATCACACATTGATGGAACGCCATTATCAAGATACCTGTTCCAAGCTATATTTAATAAATGCATAACATCGGCAGGGAACCACCCCAAAGATTACGGGACACACTCATTCCGCATAGGTGCGGCCACGGAAGCAGCAAGAGCAGGACTGTCAGAAACGGAAGTTCAGAGGATAGGGAGATGGCGATCCACGTGTTTGGCAAGATACATAAGACCGGACTTGTTATCCTAACGTGGTTTGTTTCTTTTACAGGTGACGCTAAGCCAACAGTGTGAGTGATAGGCCACTCGTATATATATTGGGCACAAAAAAGGGCGAAAGTCCGCCCAGGCGGGAGGAAATTAGAGTTTCATAACACATATTTCAACTGGAGAGGTATTAGAGGCCTGCTATGGCCACAGGTACTAATGGAGGTAATCAAGGTAGGGAGAGAGGCAAGAGGTCCGGTCATCTTAGTTATACAGGCCGGGGGAAACAACCTAGGTCATCACAAGAGCGCATAACTAATGGCAATAATGAAACTTGACATTGAGCGCTTCAGAGAATTTTTCACAAAATTAGCTATAGTATGGTCAGAGATTGTGCCGATAGCTGTATGGCAAGGTGCGCGAGACATCACGGCCATTGAATGGACAAGGCGGGTAATAAATATTCAGATGGCAAAATTTAGAAGAGACAGAGGCGGTGTAGTGATACGACACCGACAACTGGAAGGAGATAAATCAGGCCTCATACGGCCCGACGGTGTTCACTTAATAGATATTGGACTGGACATATTCCTGTCAGGACTCCAGGACGGAGTGGAACAAGCGTTAAGAGTGATGGGTGGGGGTCAGAGTCCTGCATACGAGTACGCTGGATCCTCCGTGGCCTGGAAATAGAAAGGACATGTTGGAGAGTTACACTTGTTGGCCAACTTGCTGGAGTGGGGACCCAGGGCATGCTGCAACAAGCTGAATTATTTTAGAAATAAAATGCCTTTCTAATGGAATGAGTATAAAGAGTTAATAAAGCTGTGACCGATCCTCACCCATCCAGTTGTAAGAGTTACATTATTGGGTTGTCCATGAAAGGGGGGCGGTAGGGGGGCTGAGCATCTGGGTTTGGTTGGGGGTCCCCACAGTCTGCCTAGGCTAGATTAATTTAAAAATTCTTATTAGATACACAGGCGGTGCAGCTTGCTTCGCAGCTGGGCTACTACGCCCAAAGTATTGCCTAGGCTAGATGCAGTTAAAAATTCTACGCTGACTAGCAGACACTGAAGATTTGGAGCAGACCTCTGAGTAAACAGCTCTTCAGACTGAACCATCTGTGTTACCCCAAGCCATAGTGTATGTAGTTTCTTACAGTTAAAAGGGGGGGGTGCGACCCAACCCACCTGGAATTGACGATGCCAACGTCACATAAGACACAGCAAGGGGACTCCCAAAATTGTGGCACAGACACCACTTAACCCTAGAACGCATACCTGTGGCCTTGCAGGCCCGCCCAGTTAATTGTTTTCTATTTTCTGCAAGATTGCTTTAGTTAGAATTTTGAAACTCTAGGTATTCTTCATGTATATAGTTGTTTGTCATTTGAGTTTGAGTTATTCCATGTTATTTCCACATGGGCCTAAAGGTCCCCAGGTATGTGAAAGTGTAGATTTTTATGGTCATGCGTTCTAGGGTTAAGTGGCATCAATTGCCCCACTGTTGCTTAGAACGGTTGGTGAGGTGATTTTACCAAATCCCCAAGCTTTTAGTCTCCCAGGATGACACAGGGGTAGAAATGTCCTTGCGAATCCATGATTTGATCATCTTTATGAACGTGAGTCTGTCTACATTCTCAGTGGACAGCCGCGTGCGCTTATCTGTCAGCACACCACCAGCAGCGCTGAACACACGTTCAGAGAGAACGCTGGCTGCATGGCATGACAAGATCTCCAAGGCGTGAGTGGCGAGCTCCGGCGATTTTTCAAGATTGGAATACCAAAATGTGCAAGGGTCCAGTGACACAGTCATGGCTTCGATGTTCACTTGGAGATTCTCCTGTACCATCCTCTCTAGGCATTGACTATGTGTCAGACTTCTTGTCTCCTGTGGCCTTGCAAAGGATGGTCTAAAAAAGTGGTGAAACGATTCCACAAAATTGCTGTTACCAGCAGATACTGTGTTACTGTTACTGTTTGAGTGATGAAGACTCGACAGTCCCACCGTTGGCAAGTTAGAACTGTGAGATTCACTACGTGCACCACTGGTGTTTTGTGGAAAAGCACATGTAAGATTCTGCAACAGATACTCCTGCATTCGTCAATACCTTTTTATGGCAGGAATTATTTCGGCAAATATACTTTTGTACCGGGGATCTAAGAGTGTGGCAACCCAGTAGTCGGGATTACTTCGAATTCTGACAATCCGGGGGTCATGTTGCAGGTAGTGGAGCAAGAAGGCACTCATGTGTCTTGCGCATCCAGAAGGACCAAGTCCTTGTTGTGTTGGTAGCGAGGTAAGAATCATGCTTCCTTCCTCTGCCCTCTCCCTCCAACCTCGCACAACAGAAATGTGATCAAGGTCTCCCTCATCTGATGAGTCTTCCATGCCCATTGCCAGTTCGTCCTCCACTTCTTCCTCGGCTCCTGCACCTTCCTCAACAGTTTGGCTGCTACCATGCGCCCTGGTTAATCCCTCTCCCCCACCCTCCCATGCCTGCCGCCTTGGTGCTGCCAACCGTCTGGACCTTGGAGATGTTATCCCTTCCGCATATGACTTCTCCTCTACTTCCTCCACCTCCTCTTGTCCCACCACCTGACTCCGAATTCTGTTTAACATGTGCTCCAGCATGTAAATCACCGCAATAGTCATGCTGATAATGGCATCGTCAGCACTAAACATCTTCGTCGCCATTTCAAGACTGTGCAGAAGGGTGCATAGGTCCCTGATCTGAGACCACTCCTCCAGCGTGATTTGCCCCACCTCTGGATCTCGTTGGCCCAGGCTATACATCAGAACGTATTGCACCAGTGCTTGTCGGTGCTGCCACAGTCGCTGCAACATGTGCAGAGTTGAATTCCACCGTGTCGGCACATCGCATTTCAGCCGGTGAACTGGCAGGCCCAACGACTTCTGTAGAGATGTAAGTCGTTGAACTGCGGGATGCGAACGGCGGAAGTGAGCACACAGCGACCGTACACTCTGCAGAAGGCCATCTAGTCCGGGATAGTGGGCTAAAAATTGCTGGACAACCAGGTTCAACACGTGAGCCATACAAGGCACGTGTGTGACATTGCCCCGGCGAAGTGCCGCACCCAGGTTTGCAGCATTGTCGCACATGGCCTTCCCTGGTTGCAGGTCCAGTGGAGACAACCTTTCATGAAACTGGGTCTCCAGAGCTGACCAAAACTCCTCAGCTGTGTGACTCACATTTCCCAGACATTTCAAAGTAAACACTGATGCGTTGAGCCCTGCTGCCAGCATAGTAAGGAGGTGTGCAGGATTCCTTCTGCGCAGTTAGAAAGCAGGTGGCATTACCAGACAGGCTTTGGGTGCAGGTGGAGGACCGAGAGGAGGTTGAGGAGGCAGAAGCAGTGGAGGAAGTTCGAGATAAAGAGGATTAACACACAACTCGTGGGGACGGTAAGACTTGGACAGCAGCCCCTTGTCCTGCTGTCACCATAGTTACCCAATGCCCAGTCAGCGACATGTAACGCCCCTGTCCATGCCTTCTCGTCCAAGTGTCTGTGGTGAAGTGCACCCTGTCACACACAGAGTTTCTCAAACAAGCGGTGATGTTGTGTGCGACATGCTAGTGGAGCGCAGGCACACCTTTCTTTGAGAAGTAGTGCCGACTGGGCATCTGGTACTGGGGCACTGTGATGGACATAAGGTCTTGAAAATCCTCTGTGTCCTCCAGGCGGAAAGGCAGCATTTCTGTAGCCAACAGCTTGCAGATGGTGAAATTCAACCTCTTAGCTTTCTCATGGCTAGGAGGAAATGGTCTTTTACTTTTCCACATCTGAGGGACCGAGGGCTGGCTGTTGTGCTTAGACGGTGTTGAGTAGGGTGTCCCTGGCAACTGCCGGTCTGTGAGGAAGATGCAGGCGGACATGTTAGGTTGCCTTGATCCAAAGGTGGTGCGCTCGATGTCGGAGAGCGCTCAACACTAGCAGGTGTTTCCACTTCCCAATGAACTGACGACCTGCCAATCTCACTGGCTGTTGCGGGTAAAGAGGTGGCAGGTCTGCGTCCAAAAACATGTGTGACTGCTGTCCCCCCAGTCACAGAGGATGAAGAGGCTGCGGATGCACAAGATGGGGCAGACGGTGGTTGGCCCAGCCGGCTAGGCCGCATTGCAGCACAGTGAGCTTCCCACTGCAACTTATGCTTCACATCCATGTGACGGTACATGCATGAAGTACTCAAACTATGTATTTTTTGGCCTCTACTTAGCTTTTGCTGACAAATATTACAGATAACACGAGTTGGGTCATCCTTATCGATCTAAATAAATGCCCAGGCTATGCAAGGCTTAGAGCCCATGTGACCTGAAGAGCCACTACGACTTGTGGTCAGAGGCAGAGTTGTGGTTGAGGATGCAGTTGTTGACGTGCTTCCAGTACTCCGTCTCTGTTCAGGAAGGCGCAACCTAACCTCGTCGTCAATTGCATCTGTGATGCCCCGCTGCGCTTGGTATCACAGATCCTACAAGAGTGCATTGATGGAATCCTCCACAAGAGGCCCCCATAAACATTCACACATCTCCACCTTCCACCTCAGACCAGCAGAGGGAGCCCGTTAGGGATATAAATAGGGAAGGTGGAGCTAGGCAGTTCAGTTCCTCTGAAGAGTTCCTGCAGTAGAGAAGCCTAAGAGAGATCAGTCTGCAGTGGAGCTCAGTCTAGTCTAGAGAACGCAGTTAATAGTTCAGCAGTGGAGCACGAGGCTCCTGCTTGCTAGATTCAGGGAGCCCAGATAGAGCTTAAGGTGTGCCGGTGCCGTAAGATCAGTGAAGCGCGGCAAGCTGCCGTTAGTGTGTATAGCCTAGTGAGGGCCCGAGTAGGCCGAAGGCGAGTGGCGAGTTCGTACATAAGGGGCAGAGGAGCTTAACCAGCTCACCCCGAAGCATTTACCGGACACAGGATCGGAGCTTACCGGTATCTCTATGACCCAGTAAGGCATAACCAGAATCCCTGGAGAACTACAAGTCCCAGGATCGCTAAGGTGCTGATATGTAACAGAGCCAGGAGACGCTTAGGCCCCGCATACTGGGAGCGTGAACTCCAAGAGAAGGCCCTACCACAAGGTCAGCCAGCGCAGGACAGAGACAAAGTTAGGCCTAGCTCCAGGCAGGTCAGAAACTTACTACGCAGAGGCAAGAAACAGGAGGCCCTACACCCGCTCATTGGGGAGGATCCTGATATGCACCCTTCACCCTACAGTGCTCCGGGATGTGCCTGAATTTCCACCAGTAAAAGGTACTGAAGTGACTACCGTGTCCGTTCCCGTTCTTGCTCTGACCCAGCTGGGTCTCGCCTTTCCTGCATTCCCCCTGCATACGCTGCCCTGAGACCTAGCTCCACCTGTAGGGAGCTATACCATCGAGCTGCTTTATCACCGGCCTCAGTGGACTGCTGCAGCGCTGGTGCTTGTCACCAGATACCACAGGTGGCGTCATGAACTCTTATAAAATTAACAATTATCCACCCTTTTAAAGAGAGACCCCAGGGTACGGGCCAGGGAGCCAACCACCGTGACATCCCCAAGGCCAGGCAAATGTCCGGGTACCAAGTCATCCCCATCCCCAGGGCTAGTCACATCCTCCTCCTCCACCTCCTCTGCTGACCTCATCGACTGTCTGACTGTGGGTTGACAGTAAGTGGGATCTCCAACCTCGTCATCATCACCCTGTGTGTTATCACACCCGTCGCCCTCAGAGCCAACCTCTTCCTGCCCTGACCGAAAAGTCAAGTTGTCGCTCCAATCAGGTATTTGAGTCTCATCATCATCTTCATCATTGTCTCCACCAACAGGAGTTACAGTTTGGGAACAAGGGTCTACATTATGCTCAGAACCTTCTTCATCTGGTCCTGGATCCAACTTATAAAGATTCTGGGCATCGGATCAGATCATTTCCTCATCTGGATTAACAGAAGCTCTGGAGCAGACCTCCGTTTCCTAGGCTATAGTATGAGTAAACAGCTGGGCAGACTCAGCCATCTGTGTTACCCCATACTCAGACGGGCAGCTGGAGACTTGGGAGCTGTGAGGAAGCAAGTGCGATTGGGGTGACACCTCTGAGGACTGGAGTATTTGTGATGTTGAAATTGAGGTGATGGAGAGCCCACTTGAAGGAGCACTTGATATCCGTTGAAGCACCTGCTGTTTTTGTGCCTCATCTAGAATTTGTAGCGATGGGCGTGTCCGTAAGAATGGGATCGTATCACATTGTCCACGAAAAGAAGTCGTCATCTTAGTTTGGCTGGAAGATGGTCTTTCTTCTGCAGATGTTACTCCCCCCCCCCCCACCGTGGGGGGCCTCGACCCACCGGCGGACAGGCACCAGCATTGGGATAGGGGGGCTGGCCGTCAGGGTCCACCGCGGCTCTGGCACAAACCCGGCGACACAGAGGTGGCACAGGCAGGAACGGACTGGCCGTGTCGGCTTCTCACTTTTTGGATTTTAGAAGGGCATGACATGCCTATATCTGTGTCTCCCCCTCCTTTTACTCCTCCACCTCCTTTCTTTTCGCATGACTATATGTACTTGTCACTTTTTCATGTGTTAGTTGTGTCTTCTGAGCAGTTTGTCAGCTTTTGGTGTTTTCTATGTGTTTCTATGTGTTTTTGTTTGCCTGCCATTGGTTTTAATGGTGTTCGAAGGTGTTCGACGAACAGTTCGACGAACAGTTCGGCGAACACACGGGTGTTCGACGAACCGAACCGAACTCGAACACTACGGGGGTGGCTCAACACTACCTGCCACCTCTTTACCCGCAACAGCCATCGTGATTGGCAGGTCATCATTTTCTTTGGAGGTGGTAACACCAGCTGGTGTTGAGCGCTGTCCGACATCGATAGCACCACCTTTGGATCAAGGCAACCTAACATGTCCGCCTGCATCTTTCTCACAGACCGGCAGTTTGCCGGGGACACCCTTATCAACCCCGTCTAAGCACAATAGCCAGCCCTCGGTCCCTCAGATGTGGACAAGTAAAAGACCATTTCCTCCTAGCCATGAGAAAGCTAAGAGGTTGAATTTCACCATCTGCAAGCTCTTGGCTACAGAAATGCTGCCTTTCCGCCTGGTGGACACAGAGGATTTTCGAGACCTTATGTCCGTCGCATTGCCCCAGTACCAGATGCCCAGTCGGCACTACTTCTCAAAGAAAGGTGTGCCTGCGCTCCACCAGCATGTCGCACACAACATCACCGCTTCTTTGAGAAACTCTGTGTGTGACAGGGTGCATTTCACCACAGACACTTGGACGAGTAGGCATGGACAGGGGCGTTACATGTCGCTGACTGGGCACTGGGTAACTATGGTGACAGCAGGGCAAGGGGCTGCTGTCCAAGTCTTGCCGTCCCCACGAGTTGTGCGTCAGTCCTCTTTATGTCAAAGTTCCTCCACTGCTTCTGCCTCCTCAACCTCCTCTCGGTCTTCCACCTGCACCCAAAGCCTGTCTGGTCATGCCACAAGCTTTCTAACTGCGCAGATGGGATCCTGCACACCTCCTTACTATGCTGGCAGTAGGGCTCAACGTCATCAGGCGGTTTTTACTTTGAAATGTCTGGGAAATGTGAGTCACACAGCTGAGTAGTTGTGGTCAGCTCTGGAGAACCAATTTCATGAATGGTTGTCTCCACTGGACCTGAAACCAGGGAAGGCCGTGTGCGACAATGCTGCAAACCTGGGTGCGGCCCTTCACCGGGGCAATGCCACACACGTGCCTTGTATGGCTCACGTGTTGAACCTGGCTGTCCAGCAATTTTTAGCCCACTATCCCAGACTAGATGGCCTTCTGCAGAGGGCACGGTCGCTGTGTGCTCACTTCCGCCGTTCGCATCCCGCAGCTCAGCGACTTACATCTCTACAGAAGTCGTTGGGCCTGCCACTTCCCCCGGCTAAAATGCGATGTGCCTACCCGGTGGAATTCAACTCTGCACATGTTGCAGCGACTGTGGCAGCACCAACAAGCCCTGGTGCAATACGTTCTGACGTATAGCCTGGGCCAACGAGATCCAGAGGTGGGGCAAATCACGCTGGAGGAGTGGTCTCAGATCAGGGACCTATGCACCCTTCTGCACAGTTTTGAAATGGCGACGAAGATGTTTAGTGCTGACGATGCCATTATCAGCATGACTATTCCGGTGATTTACATGCTGGAGCACATGTTAAACAGAATTCGGAGTCAGGTGGTGGCACAAGAGGAGGTGGAGGAAGAAGAGGAGGAGGAGTTGTATGCGGAAGGGCTAACATCTGCAAGGTCCAGACGGTCGGCAGCACCAAGGCGGCAGGCATGTGAGGGTGGGGGAGATGGTTTTACCAGGGCGCATGGTAGCAGCCAAACTAGTGAGGAAGGTGCAGGAGCCCAGGAAGAAGTGGAGGACGAACTGATGGAAGACTCATCAGATGAGGGAGACCTTGATCACATTAGTGTTGTGCGAGGTTGGGGGGAGAGGACAAATTAAGGAAGCATGATTGTTACCTCGCCACCAACACAACAGGGACTTGGTGCTCCTGGATGCGCAACACACATGAGTGCCTTCTTGCTGCACTACCTGCAACATGACCCTCGAATTGTGAGAATTAGAAATAATCCTGACTACTGGGTTGCCACACTGCTAGATCCCCGGTAAAAAAAGTAAATTTGCCGAAATTATTCCTGCCATAGAAAGGGATGCACACATGCAGGAGTATCAGCAGAGACTGTTGCAGAATCTTACATGTGCTTTTCCAAAAAACACCAGTGGTGCTCGTAGTGAATCTCACAGTTTCAACTTGCCAACCGTGGGACCGTCAAGTGTTCAGCACTCAAACCGTAACAGAACCACAGTATCTGCTGGTAACATCAATTTTGCGGAATCATTTCACCACTTTTTTAGCCCATCCTTTGCAAGGCCACAGGAGACAAGAAGTCTGACACATAGTCAACGCCTAGAGACGATGGTACAGGAGTATCTCCAAGTAAACATTGAAGCCATGACTGTGTCACTGGACCCTTGCTCTTTTTGGGCTTCCAATCTGGATAAATGGCCGGAGCTAGCCACTTACGCCTTGGAGATCTTGTCAAGCCCCGCAGCCAGCGTTCTGTCTGAACGTGTGTTCAGTGCTGCTGGTGGTGTGCTGACAGATAAGCGCACGCGGCTCTCCACTGATAATGTAGACACACTCACGTTCATAAAGATGAACAAATCAAGGATCCGAAACGACTTTTCTACCCCTGTGTCATCCTGGGGAGAGTAAAAGCTTGATGATTGGTTAAAATCACCCTACCAACCGTTTTAAGCTTTCAAATTACTAATCATGTTTATCTGTATCTTGGCTGGAAAATATTTTGGGCTTTGTAGCAGTGTGCAGCACTGATTCTATTAGGCCATCTATAATAAGCTCCACCAGATTTAAAATTACTAATCATGTTTATCTGTATCTTGGCTGGAAAATAATTTGGGCTTTGTAGCAGTGTGCAGCACGGATCCTATTAGGCCATCTATACTAAGCTCCACCAGATTTAAAATTAATAATAATTTTTAGCTGCATCTAGCCCGGAAAATAATTTTGGGGCTCCGAGATGCGCAAGACACATAAGTGCCTTCTTGCTGCACTACCTGCAACATGACCCTCATATTGTCAGAATTCGAAGTAATCATGACTACTGGGTTGCCACACTCTTAGATCCCCCAAACTTTTCGATCAACCTTTTCATTTTAATAAAGACCAAAAAAATTGTCATTTTTGAAATTATAAGCATTAGCAGGTTATTAGAAACTGAAATCAAACAGTTTTCAACTCAAAACTTTATTCTAGGTGATGTTACATTTTCACATAGGACCCCTTGTTCGAAAGGAGCTTCTGAACTCTCTCGTCCATTGAATTTGTCAGGTTTTGGATGGTTTCTGCTTCAATTGTTTTGCATGAGGACAGAATACCCTCCCAGAGCTGTTGCTTAGATGTGAACTGCCTCCCGCCATCATAGACACTCCTTTTGATGATGCTCCAGAGGTTCTGAATGGGGTAGAGGTCAGGGGAGCATGGGGGTCACACCATAAGTTTGTCCCCTTTTATGCCCATATCAGCCAGAGATGCAGATGTTTTATGTGCAGCATGAGATGGTGCATTATCATGCAAAAAAATGATCTTGCTGTGAAATACACGGTTCTTCTTCTTGAACCATGGCAGGAAGTGCTGTTTGAGAAAATCCACATACATTATGGAGTTCATCTTTAGCGCCATCAGGGATCCTAAAGGGGCCGACAATCTCTCTCCCCATGATTCCAGCCCAAAACATTACTCCACCTCCTCCTTGTTGGCGCTGTAGCCGTGTTTGCGTGGGGTGTCCATCAACCAGCCATCCTCCACTCCATCCATCTGGACCATCGAGCGCTGCACGGCACTCATCCGTGAACAAAACAGTTTTGAAATCAGTCTTCATGTAATGTTTAGCCCACTGGAGCCGTATCTGCTTGTGTGAAGTGGATAGAGGAGGTTGACAGGATGGCGTATGCACAGCTGCAAACCTCTGAAGGACCCTGCATCTTGTTGTTCGGGGGACGTTGGAGGCACCAGCAGCTTCAAAAACTTGTCTGCTGCTATGACAAGGCTTTTTTGCCGATGCTCTTTTTACCTGACGTAATTGCCTGTAGGAAAGAGTCCTCAATTTGCCCTTATCAGCACGCACACGTGTGTACTGTGAATCAGCTACATACTTCTTGATTGCCAAGACACTTCATCCTGATCATCGCACAATGTTGATTGTAGTCATGCCTTGACCTAAACACTCCACAATTTGTTGCTTCTCAGCAGCCGACACATCCTTTTTCTTTCCCATTTTGGCAGAAAATGTAGGCTGCTTAATAATGTGAGACAGCCTTCTTAAGTAGTCTTGCCTTTCATTGGACACACCTGCCAAACTAATTAGCACAGGTGTCTGCAATTGCTTACAGTGATATAAAGAGCCCTGACACACATCACCATCAATGAGTTTAACTGACAAACAAACAAATTCTTCCCTTATCACTCCTAAACACTTTTTGCATAATAATTTGGAACACAGTGTACATGTGCTTTTCCACAAAACACCAGTGGTTCACGTAGTGAATCTTACAGTTCTAACTTGCCAACCGTGGTCTGTATGGAGTTGTTCAATAAAGGGCCCAAAATTAAGATAACATAGATGGGAGAGGTCTCTATGAATAGGAATTCCTAAGTATTTGATACCCTTTGAGGGCCAGGCAAAGGAAAAGTTGGACTGGATGGAATCCTATATGGATTTGGGGAGGGAGACATCGAGAGCCTCAGACTTCGCTGCATTGATTTTAAAATTGACCATGTAACAAAGTGATCTATTTCAGCCATAACAGCATGGATGGATATATGTGATTGAGTGATATATACTAGGACATCATCAGCAAATAGAGAGCACTTGTACTCGGTGCCTCCCACCTCAATCCACCTAATATTGGGGTTATGGCGAATTGATGAGAGCAGGTGCTCCATCACTAGGATGTATAAGAGAGGGGACAGAGGACATCCCTGCCTTGTCCCATTGGTGATTATGAAAGGTGATGAAAATGTTCTGACGTGCCCCCTGGGCCTTCGGACACCCGGAGCCGGACCCTTTTTGGTGGATGCTGGTGGTTGTAGTCTTCGTGGCGGCAACCCGGTTCCGTGGCTCAGGGTGGTCAAACCAGTGGCGGAACTATTTATGTGGTTTTGATGTTTAAATGTCCGACTACGCCACCCGTGGATTGCGGTCAGAGTGAACCGCCGCTGCAGGGCAGACCGCTGAGGCTGGTGTTGTGGGTGCAGCAGAGCCTAGCATAACTCCCCACGGGAGGAGTATAGCCTCAGGGCAGTGTATGCGGAGGATGGGGGTGATGGTGCAGGGCAGCAGCAGTAACGACACGGAGTCAGTGATGCAGTCCTTTACTCACAGTTCTTATTATCCAGACCATGTCTGCAGGTAATGGCTGCCGCCGTCGTACTGTGCTCACCAGGTGAGGAGCTCAGACAACTCCCAGATAACTTTGGAGCGCTTCACAGGACCCCCTTTATGTGTCCTTTGTCTGGCCTTTCTTACCAACCCTTCTGTCCGGCTGCCTCGGGCCTCCTCTTGGTAAACTTGGTGCCAGTTTCCCTGACCCTATGTGGTGCCTTCCTAGCGGGTGTAGCGATGGGCTGCGCCACATAAAATGTCACAGCCTCCGGTTTCTAGCTGAGGGTCGTTTCCTGCCTCCACTAGTTTCGGGGACAGGTCTCCCCCTTTGGCCTGACCCCTCCACGCAGGTGGATTCGGGCGTGCGGTGGCGACTCGCCCGTCCGCACCCCTGGGATCCCTTCATTCCTCGTTCCTGTAGCCTTCTCCGCTCCTCTTCCTTCCTTCTCCCTCTTCCAGGCCTGGGCCTCTGTTACTAGGCCCGCCTCCGGAGCAGAGCTCATGCAGAGCCCCTGCTCCCTGCCACTTCTGCTCAGACTTCTCTGCACTGAACTAAGATGGTGCCCACCTTTTATACTCCCTTCTCAATGCACCCAGGAACTGCTTCCTCCCTGCTCCTGCACTACAGGGTTCCCCTTCCTCAGTGTTCCCTCCCCCCACTTCAGCCAGGGACAGGGACTGTCGTGCCCATCTCAGAGGCATATTGGTCGCCCTGCCCCACGGCAATGTGGTGTAATGCATGCAGGTGTCGGGTCCTGATCCACACTCCATCCTTACCTGAGAGTGAGATATCACACCTCTGGGTGAGGTGCAATACCTCTGTAGCAACCGAGCCCTCAGGGTGCTACAGTTCCATTTATCTTCAGCCTAGGTGACGTATTGTGATACAGGGCCGTGATTTTGGCTATAAAAGGGTCCCCTAGACCCCTACCCCAAGCTTTTTAAGAGAATCATATATGGCGTGCCAGGAGACTCTATGGAATGCTTTCTCAGCATCCAACGAGAGTATCTAATTACAAATTTTTAACTGCATCTAGCCCAGGAAATACTTTGTGCCTAGTAGCAGTGCCTGCTAGTCAGCGGATTATCTCGGCTGTTAAGCAAGCTACACCACCTGTAGTTTGGACACTTAATTTTTTCAAAGGAAATGCTTCGGGACCACGGGATAGTCAGTGAAGAGCATCAGGAGGCACCCCAAGGCATAGGGGCTGGGACTGGCAGTAGGATGCCTTGCGGTGGACAGCCGAGCTCGATCCTTATAAAAGCTTTTTAACTGCAGCAGCTTTAGTGGACGCTACTGGAGCTGGAATTACGAGGCTGCTGGCATGAGACTTGCCCTCCAATAGATCCGTGTAAATGGATTTAAAGTGTATTCATTCAAATTAGAGAGACAATTTAAATTAAAAAGCTTAGAGCTGCCTCCACCACAGGGGGGCTCGCTCGACCCACCAGCGGACAGGCACCAGTATTGGGAGAGGGGGGCTGGCCGTCAGGGTTCACCGTGGCTCTGGCACAAACCCGGCGACACGGAGGTGGCACGGGCAGGAGCGGACTGAACGTGTCGGCTTCTCACTTTTTGGATTTTAGAAGGGCATGACATGCCTATATCTGTGTCACCCCCTCCTTTTACTCCTCCACCTCTTTTCTTTTCACATGACTATATGTACTTGTCACTTTTCCATGTGTTAGTTGTGTCTTCTGAGCAGTTTGTCAGCTTTTGGACACCTTTGAACATGTTTTCTATGTGTTTCTATGTGTTTTTGTTTGCCTGCCATTGGTTTTAACGGTGTTCGAAGGTGTTCGACGAACAGTTCGGCGAACACACGTGTGTTTGACGAACCGAACCGAACTCGAACACTACGGGGGTGGCTCAAAACTATTTTGCAATTCCTTTTTTTCTCACCCTTTTTCCAGCTGATAGATCCAGTACGCTAATTATTAGCCAGATTTCATCAAAATTTTAAAACTGTCCTTGTTGTGATATCATGGAACTTTAAGCACACTTGTGGAATAAAAAGGGAGGAGATATTAATTTACCAATGTGTGTTAGATATACATTTGCGGAACAGCTTTAGAACCAGTTTTCATCATAATGCATGAATTCCCAGGTTCCACTGAGATTAGAACTCAGATCACTGGATTAAGAGTGAATTTCTCACATTTCCACTATTTACACAAGCTCTTTTACTGTTTTCAAAAGAAAATCCAGCCAGCTTCATTGGTTATGTGGTTCCATGGTGTAATGGTTAGCACTCTGGACTCTGAATCCAGCGATCTGAGTTCAAATCTCAGTGGAACCTGAGAAATTCTTTGTGCATAGAGTTTTTATCTTTTCTGCTCACACTCAATTTGCCAATGCACATGGTTTAACATAAAAAGAGAAAGTTAAAATCCACATGGCAAAAAGATCTATCTATCAAGAAAGTTTAACTCAAAAGTTAAACTTGACTTCATGAAGCAAAACTCATATCATCTATGTCACACCAAGCAATCGTACTCTATGACTTGTGCCAATGTTCGCATGACACTTTTTCCAGGTGGTTGAAACTGACCAGGATTTCAAGCCAAAACGTCCTCAAGAAACGACAGCGATTCTTTCCTGAATCACCCTTTTTAGTGTTTTCCAGCATTTTTGTAAACATAGTTTGGTGATGTTTTTCTAAGTATTGTTTTGGGCATCAAATGAGTTTAAGTTTCTTTTTTGCTCGCAAAATGCTGTGAACGTCACTCAGGAACCTTCCAGGGGTCTTTCTAACCTACTCATTGACTTGTATAGCAAGTATAAAGCAAGCAAAATATACCTGAAAAATGATATGCTCACTTCTGTTAACCGCTTGGCGTTTTGGGAAACTTAATGAGGTTAAAAGACGCTCAATACCTGATCATATGAACAGCAAGTCTTTTTGCATGGAAATGAATCTGTTCAAACTATTGAGCATTTTCAAAGCCTTTTTCAGGAGGTGTTTGGAACAAAGTCACTCTAAATCCGCCTTATGAATTTTAATAAACCTTGAACTGTAAAAGGTTCCAATTGATGATACCTTTAAATCAGATTTTTACATTTCAGTGAGGCCTGGAATTTTGTTTCCAATTGAAATCTTCCATTTTCTGAAATGTCTTCCAGAAGGATAATCACTGATATTGATCATGGTGCTATAAGAAAAGGTGTGAAACTCATAAGAATGAAACAGTGTCTGAGTAGTTGTGGCCAAGTGGTTAAGGTGATGGACTAGAAATTCATTGTGGTCTTCCAGCGTAGGTTCAAATCCTGCCAATTATGTTTAACTTCTTGTAAGATTTTGATGAATTAACTGAGTAGATCAATTTCCACATTCCCAAGTCTATCCTCCACAGAAATGGATTGTAATCTATGGATTGTATTTGTAGAACCAGCTTAACAGCATCTGTAGATCTTCTTTTGATTAGTCAGCCGGGTGAGATGTCACTTGTGCATCACACCACCAATCAAACAAAGCTCAGAGTTTGCCATCAGGTATGTGGTGCAAATCCTCCTTTTTTCCAGCGAACACAGACCACTGCCGTGGCTGATGGACTGGGATATGAACTTTGATTTGCACCAACTCTACTTGAATTATCTTTCCGATGGAACCTTTTAGCACACCATGAAAAATCTTTAGTGACTTCTGGATGAGCAGAAGTTTTGCAATTTCTTTTTTTCTCACCCTTTTTCCAGCTGATAGATCCAGCACGCTAATTATTAGCCAGATTTCATCAACATTTTAAAACTGTCATTGTTGTGATATCATGGAACTTTAAGCACACTTGTGGAATAAAAAGGGAGGAGATATTAATTTACCAATGTGTGTTAGATATACATTTGCGGAACAGCTTTAGAATCAGTTTTCATCATAATTAGAGATGAGCGTTGTTCTACTCGAACTGTTCGCCACTCTCAAATTCGAGCTGTTTTGCGCGGTATTCGAGCCGTTTGGCGAACACGAACGATTTGAGAAAAATTCGGCTGTTCGAGGTTATGTTCGATAACTGTTCGTGCACCAAAATCATAACTGGATTTTTTCTCAGTAATGATGAAAATTAATGTTAATACGCAGTTTGAGTGTACAGCGGGGTGGGGGGAGGGGCAGGGGATGGATCTCTGCAGGAATAATGAAGATCTCCATTTTTTTTTCTCTTTCCCGCATTGACAGTGGGGAGGTGCAATCTGTCAGCCTATCAGCAGCGCACACACGGAGCGAAGTGATTTTTTTCACACAAGCAAGGGCATGTGTCATTGGCAGTGTATGTCACATGTCCTTGCCCTATAAGACCAAGCCATTTTTCCCGTCGCCACCATTTTCTCACT
Source organism: Phyllobates terribilis (assembly GCF_046119375.1). Classification (NCBI taxonomy): domain Eukaryota; kingdom Metazoa; phylum Chordata; class Amphibia; order Anura; family Dendrobatidae; genus Phyllobates; species Phyllobates terribilis. Next base: position 183,837,903 of record NW_027362773.1, on the reverse strand, counting down.
GCTGCAGCTGCGTGTTAGACGGCACCGCTGTTGCTGTGTGCGCTATACCTTGTTAATTTCAAGCCAATTTTCGCACAAATCTACAGATAGCTTGGGAGTAGGGAATATTTGTGAATGCAGTCCTTTTAAGGACTAGGTTACAGCATTTCCTACGACTTTTATCAGGCAGGTCTGTGCTCTTAAATAGATAGATTGTGGGAGTAAAGACTAATTGTAATTGCAGTCCTTTTCAGGACTAGGTTACATCAGTTCCTATCAGTTTTTGCCAGGCAGGTCTGTGCCAGTGCTGTACAAGTTTTTTCACAGCATTTGGCTGAATCTAGCAAAGCTAATCCTTTTTGGCCTATTGCAGAGTGTGTTAGTCAGTGGAGTAGCCTATCTGTGTTGCAAGATATACCACCTGTGTATAGAATACCAATTTTTTTACTGCACCTAGTGAAGTGAAATCTTTTGGGCATAGCATCATTCTATTAGTCCATCTACACTGACCTCCATCAGGTTGCAAATTGAATATAATTTTTTTCTGCAACTAGCTCTGAAAAAATATTTGGGCTTCTAGCAGTGTGTGGGAATTGTTCTATTAGTCCATCTATACTGACCTCCATCAGGTTGCAAACTGAATATAATTTTTTTCTGCATCTAGCTCTGAAAAAATATTTGGCCTTCTAGCAGTGTGTGGGACTTTCTCTATTAGTCCATCTATACTGACCTCCATCAGGTTGCAAATTAAAAATAATTTTTTGTCTGCATCTAGCTCTGAAAAAATATTTGGCCTTCTAGCAGTGTGTGGGACTTTCTCTATTAGTCCATCTATACTGACCTCCATCAGGTTGCAAATTCAAAATAATTTTTTGTCTGCATCTAGCTCTGAAAAAATATTTGGCCTTCTAGCAGTGTGTGGGACTTTCTCTATTAGTCCATCTATACTGACCTCCATCAGGCTGCAAATTAAAAATAATTTTTATCTGCATCTACCTCTGAAAAAATATTTGGCCTACTAGCAGTGTGTGGGACTTTCTCTATTAGTCCATCTATACTGACCTCCATCAGGTTGCAAATTAAAAATAATTTTTTGTCTGCATCTAGCTCTGAAAAAATATTTGGCCTTCTAGCAGTGTGTGGGACTTTCTCTATTAGTCCATCTATACTGACCTCCATCAGGTTGCAAATTCAGAATAATTTTTTGTCTGCACCTAGCTCTGAAAAAATATTTGGCCTTCTAGCAGTGTGTGGGACTTTCTCTATTAGTCCATCTATACTGACCTCCATCAGGCTGCAAATTAAAAATAATTTTTATCTGCATCTACCTCTGAAAAAATATTTGGCCTTCTAGCAGTGTGTGGGACTTTCTCTATTAGTCCATCTATACTGACCTCCATCAGGTTGCAAACTGAATATATTTTTTTCTGCAACTACCTCTGAAAAAATATTGGGCTTCTAGCTGTTTGTGGGACTTGTTCTATTAATCCATCTATACAGACCTCCATCAGGTTGAAAACTGAATATAATTTTTTTCTGCATCTACCTCTGAAAAAATATTTGGGCTTCTAGATGTGTGTGGGACTTGTTCTATTAGTCCATCTATACTGACCTCCATCAGGTAGCAAACTGAATATAATTTTTTTCTGCATCTAGCTCTGAAAAAATATTTGGCCTTCTAGCAGTGTGTGGGACTTTCTCTATAAGTCCATCTATACTGACCTCCATAAGGTTGCAAATTCAAAATAATTTTTATCTGCATCTACCTCTGAAAAAATATTTGGCCTTCTAGCAGTGTGTGGGACTTTCTCTATTAGCCCATCTATACTGACCTCCATCAGGTTGCAAACTGAATATATTTTTTTTCTGCATCTACCTCTGAAAAAATATTTGGCCTTCTAGCAGTGTGTGGGACTTTCTCTATTAGTCCATCTATACTGACCTCCATCAGGTTGCAAACTGAATATATTTTTTTTCTGCATCTACCTCTGAAAAAATATTGGGCTTCTAGCTGTGTGTGGGACTTGTTCTATTAATCCATCTATACAGACTTCCATCAGGTTGCAAACTGAATATAATTTTTTTCTGCATCTACCTCTGAAAAAATATTTGGGCTTCTAGCTGTGTGTGGGACTTGTTCTATTAGTCCATCTATACTGTAACGGGTCTGGGAGGCGGAACCTCTGAGCTACTATACAAGGGGGCGGTCCTTGTAAGGGAGCGGGTGGCGACCAGGCAGGCAGTCACAGCAGGTGACCGGGACAGTCTCTGGAAGAACGGGCAGGAGATCACGACAAGTGACTGGGGCAGTCTCTGGGTGAACGGGCAGATTGTCACGGCAAGTGACCGGGACAGTCTCTGGAAGAACGGGCAGGAGATCACGGAAAGTGACTGGGGCAGTCTCTGGGTGAACGGACAGATGGTCACGGCAAGTGACCGGGACAGTCTCTGGAAGAACGGGCAGATGGTCACGGCAAGTGACCGGGGCAGTCTCTGGGTAAAGGGTTGGTACGACCTGTGGCGGCTGATGGTAGACTTGAGCTCCCAGGTGAGCAGGCGAGAGTCTCTGGATAAACGGGTGGTCACAGCATGTGACGGCGGAGCCTCCAGGAAGACCAACAGACAGGCGGCAGATGAGCGCTCCCAGATGAGCGGGCGAGAGTCTCTGGATAAGCGGGTGGTCACAGCACGTGACGGCAGAGCCTCCAGGTAGGCTAACGGACAGGCAGCAGATGAGCGCTCCCAGGTGAGCGGACAGGAGTCACTGGACAGGCAGGTGGTCACAGCACGTGACGGCGGAGCCTCCAGGTAGGCTAGCAGACAGGTAGCAGATGTGCGCTCCCAGGTGAGCGGGCAAGTTGGTCCATAGACAGACTGACAGGAGTTGGAAGGCAGACCGTCGGACCTCAGGCAAGCGGGCAGGTAGCTGAAGTGCGCTCCCAGGTGAGCGGGCAAGCTGGTCCTTAGACAGACTGACAGGAGTTGTAAGGCAGACCGTCGGACCTCAGGCTAGCAGGCAGGTAGCGGAATATCAGGCAGGAATAAGACAGCAAGCTGGCAGGAATCTGGCAGGTATCTGGCAGGTAACTGGCAACGGGACCTGAGGGCTGAAGCAGAGTAGTGAACAGTGCAACAACATTGCTCGGGCACCTCCATTTTGGAGGAGGTGCCTTATATATGGTAAAGTCCTCCGGCCATTGGCCGGGGACTCCTTAGGACGGCGCGCGCGGCCCCTTTAAGAGGGAGGGAGGGCGCGCGCGCGCGCCCTAAGCACAGTGGCCGGGAAGGAGCGCGCGCTGCCAGCAGAGCGGGAGAGGGACGCCGGGCACGGAGCAGCGCGGTGAGGGGAACAGCGTCCCTGCCTAACAGAGGGCAGGGACGCCGGCACTACAGTACCCCCCCCTTTAGGCCCCCCCTTTTTTAGGCCAGATAGAAATTTAGCTAGGATGAGAGGGGCATGGATGTTCTCCCGGGGCTCCCACGTTCTCTCCTCAGGACCAAACCCCTTCCAATCTACCAGAAAAAAGGTCTTTCCTCTTACCCTTTTGGTGGCAAGAATGTTCTCTACCTCAAACTCGTCCTCAGCAGAAACCGGAGCAGGAGGCGTACCTGTAGACTTGGAAAAAGAGTTAAGCACCACGGGTTTGAGGAGAGATACATGGAAGGAGTTAGGGATCCGTAAGTTGTCCGGGAGTTTCAATTTATAGGCCACCGGGTTGATCTGACTGATGACCTCCAGAGGACAGATGAACCGAGGCCCTAACTTGTAAGAAGGTATCTTGAGTCGAACATATTTAGATGAGAGCCAGACTTTATCTACTGGATGAAATTGTGGAGGATCCAGGCGTTTTTTGTCAGCGTGTCTTTTCATACGCTCGGATGACAGAAGGAGTGCGGACCGGGTACTCTCCCATATGGAGGAAAATTTGCTAACGAGAAATTCCGCAGCCGGGTTGTCCACAGAGGTGGCGACAGGAAAAGGAATCCGAGGATGCTGACCAAAGACTACAAAAAACGGGGATTTGGAGGCGGATTCGCTCTCGTGATTATTGTAAGAGAACTCGGCCCATGGTAGGAGATCCACCCAGTCAGAATGGTGGGCATTAACGAAGTGCCGGAGGTAACTGGTCAGGTTCTGATTGATCCGCTCCACTTGACCATTGGACTGTGGGTGGTAAGCGGAAGAGAAGTCCAGGGTGACGTCTAGTAGTTTACAAGTGGCTCTCCAGAAACGTGAGGTGAACTGTACCCCACGATCCGACACGATGTGGAGGGGCAGGCCATGAAGACGGAAGATGTGGCGGATAAAGTCTTTAGCTAGCTCGGGTGCAGACGGAAGGCCTGGCAGGGGAATAAAGTGAGCCATCTTGGAAAAGCGGTCAGCGACCACCCAAATGACCGTACAACCGGCAGAGACGGGGAGATCAGTTATAAAGTCCATTGCTATATGCTTCCAGGGGGCAGCAGGTACAGGAAGCGGAAGGAGGCGTCCGGCTGGCAGATGTCTCGGGACTTTGTTGCGGGCGCAGGACACACAGGCAGAAACAAAGTCTATTATGTCCTTGTGCAGGGTAGGCCACCAATAGTGCCGGGCAATAAGCTGGAGGGTCTTTTTCTGACCGGCGTGGCCAGCTAGTTTAGACGAATGGCCCCAGTGTAGGATCTTCTCCCGATCAGGTACTGAAACAAACGTCTTACCGGGAGGGAGACGATTTAGACTCACGGGAGCCACCTGCATTACTCTGGCGGGATCGATGATATGTTTAGGTTCTTCCTCGAGATCGGACACCAGAAAGGATCGGGACAAGGCGTCTGCTTTGACGTTTTTGTCAGCCGGGCGAAAATGAAGAACAAAATCAAAGCGAGCAAAAAACAAGGACCACCGGGCTTGGCGCGGGTTAAGTCTCTGGGCATGCTGGAGGTAAGCCAAGTTCTTGTGGTCAGTGTAAATTATTACCGGATGAAGAGCCCCCTCGAGTAGGTAACGCCACTCCTCCAGCGCCAGCTTGATGGCCAATAACTCTCGGTCTCCTATGGAATAGTTGCGCTCAGAAGAGGAGAAGAGTTTGGAGAAGAAGCCACAAGTTACCATTCTCCCGGAAGATGATTTTTGAGTAAGTACCGCTCCGGCTCCAGAGGAGGAGGCGTCAACTTCCAGAAAGAACTGCTTGTTGCCGTCCGGGCGATGCAGCACCGGGGCGGAAGAGAAGGCCTGTTTTAGGGAAAGAAAGGCCTCCTCTGCTTCGGGCGGCCACTCTTTGGAATTAGTACCCTTACGGGTGAGCGCGGAAATTGGGGCAGTCCGGGAAGAGAAGTGCGGGTTGAAGAGGCGGTAATAGTTGGCGAAGCCCAGGAACCGTTTTATAGCCTTCAACCCCTCTGGTCGGGGCCATTTCTCGATGGCAGACAGTTTCTCAGGATCCATTTGTAGGCCGGTCTGAGAGATAATGTAGCCCAGAAACGGAAGCGAGGTCTGCTCAAAGAGGCACTTCTCATATTTAGCGTAGAGATGGTTCTGCCTGAGCCTGAGCAGGACCTGACGAACATCCCTCCGGTGAGTCTGGAGATCCGGAGAGAAGACCAAGATGTCGTCCAGGTACACCACTACGCAGGAGTAGAGAAGGTCCCGGAAGATGTCATTGACCAACTCTTGAAAGACGGCAGGAGCGTTACAGAGGCCAAAGGGCATTACCAGATATTCATAGTGGCCGTCCCGGGTGTTGAATGCCGTCTTCCATTCATCCCCCTGACGGATACGAACCAGGTTGTACGCCCCACGGAGGTCCAGTTTGGTGAAGATTCTAGCCCCCCTCAGACGATCAAATAACTCCGGAATGAGCGGAAGGGGGTACTTATTCTTCACCGTGATCTGGTTAAGGCCTCTATAGTCTATACAGGGACGGAGAGAGAAGTCCTTCTTTTTGACGAAAAAGAAGCCTGCTCCCGCCGGGGAGGTAGATTTCCGGATGAATCCCCTGGCCAGATTCTCCTCAATATATTCGGACATCGACCGGGTCTCAGCAGCGGATAATGGATAAATACGCCCACGGGGAGGAGAAGTACCAGGTAACAGGTCGATAGGGCAGTCGTATGGTCTATGAGGGGGTAGTGTCTCTGCCTCCTTTTTATTAAAGACATCAGCATAAGACCAATAAGGAATCGGAAGTCCAGGTAGATTAGCTGGGGTAGGAGAAGGACGGACGGGATGAACGGGAACCAGACAGGTCTTATGGCAGCCCTGTCCCCAGCGAAGGACTTCTCCGGTCTGCCAGTCAAGAACGGGTGCATGTCTCTGGAGCCAAGGTAGGCCTAGCAAGAGGGCGTGAGAGAGTCCAGGCAGAACATGGAAGGAGATACTTTCAGAATGCAGCATTCCCACCTGCAGAGTAATGGATTCGGTGATGAGTTGGATGGGGCGTGGTAAGAGCCCCCCATCCACGGCAGCAACAGACAAGGGTACAGCCAGAGGTTTGGTGGGGATGCGGTATTTCTCTACCAGGGATTGTGAAATAAGATTCCCGGCTGCTCCAGAGTCCAGTTGGGCTAGTTCGAAATAACGGTTCTCCCCGTAGACGATTGAAACTGACAACAGCAGGGATGGAGAGGATTTATTCTTGTCTAGGTGGACCTCTCTGAGCGAACCTAGACACAGGCGTTTCCCGACCTCTCCGGGCAGGCACGGATCCGGTGCTCCTTACTGCCACAGTAGAAGCAGGTCCCCTCGGCACGGCGTAAGTCCTGACGGGTCTTGACCATCTTGGTCTGGTCGACCTGCATAGGCTCAGGAGGGTGTACCTGGTTAGAGACAGAAGGAGTGACGGGTTTCTGAAAAGTAGGAGCTAGACGTGGTAACCTCCTCTCACGGGTGACCTCTCTGGCACGCTCCTGGAACCGTAGGTCAATCCGGGTGGCAAGAGTTATTAAGTCATCGAGAGTGGTAGGAATGTCCCGACCGGCAAGTTCATCTTTAATACGGCCGGACAGACCCTCCCAGAAGACGCAAACCAGAGCGTCGTTATCCCAGGCCAGCTCCGAGGCAAGGGTACGGAACCGTATGGCATATTGGCCCACGGTGAGACTTTCCTGACGGAGGCGTAGCAACGATGATGCGGATGAGGTCTTCCGTCCGGGTTCGTCGAAGACTTTCCGGAAAGCCGTGAGAAAAGCAGGCAAGTTGGACACCAGGGGGTCTCCTCTCTCCCATAGAGGATTTAGCCGGGCCAGGGCCTCCCCGGTGAGATGGGACATGATGAATGCAATTTTGGCTCGGTCGGAGTTAAACTGGTGGGACAATAGTTCAAAGTGCAGGGTGCACTGATTTATGAAGCCCCGAGCCTGGGCTGAGTCGCCTCCGAAGCGAGGAGGTGCAGAAAGCCGAGGTCCGTGGTAGGATATCATGGTGTTAGTGGACAGCGGAGCTGCCGGATTGCGAGACATCGCACTGGCGGAGGTTGTTGGTGGAGCAGTCAGAGTGTCCAGGCGAGTATTGACATTCCGCAGGTGACCCAGGATGGACTCCTGTTGGGACCTTTGACGGGACAGTTCATGACACAGGTCCGAGAGCGACGGAGCTTGGGTGCCACCGGGTTCCATGGCCCGAGCAAACTGTAACGGGTCTGGGAGGCGGAACCTCTGAGCTACTATACAAGGGGGCGGTCCTTGTAAGGGAGCGGGTGCCGACCAGGCAGGCAGTCACAGCAGGTGACCGGGACAGTCTCTGGAAGAACGGGCAGGAGATCACGACAAGTGACTGGGGCAGTCTCTGGGTGAACGGGCAGATGGTCACGGCAAGTGACCGGGACAGTCTCTGGAAGAACGGGCAGGAGATCACGGTAAGTGACTGGGGCAGTCTCTGGGTGAACGGGCAGATGGTCACGGCAAGTGACCGGGACAGTCTCTGGAAGAACGGGCAGATGGTCACGGCAAGTGACCGGGGCAGTCTCTGGGTAAAGGGTTGGTACGACCTGTGGCGGCTGATGGTAGACTTGAACTCCCAGGTGAGCAGGCGAGAGTCTCTGGATAAACGGGTGGTCACAGCATGTGACGGCGGAGCCTCCAGGAAGACCAACAGACAGGCGGCAGATGAGCGCTCCCAGATGAGCGGGCGAGAGTCTCTGGATAAGCGGGTGGTCACAGCACATGACGGCAGAGCCTCCAGGTAGGCTAACGGACAGGCAGCAGATGAGCGCTCCCAGGTGAGCGGACAGGAGTCACTGGACAGGCAGGTGGTCACAGCACGTGACGGCGGAGCCTCCAGGTAGGCTAGCAGACAGGTAGCAGATGTGCGCTCCCAGGTGAGCGGGCAAGTTGGTCCATAGACAGACTGACAGGAGTTGAAAGGCAGACCGTCGGACCTCAGGCAAGCGGGCAGGTAGCTGAAGTGCGCTCCCAGGTGAGCGGGCAAGCTGGTCCTTAGACAGACTGACAGGAGTTGTAAGGCAGACCGTCGGACCTCAGGCTAGCAGGCAGGTAGCGGAATATCAGGCAGGAATAAGACAGCAAGCTGGCAGGAATCTGGCAGGTATCTGGCAGGTAACTGGCAACGGGACCTGAGGGCTGAAGCAGAGTAGTGAACAGTGCAACAACATTGCTCGGGCACCTCCATTTTGGAGGAGGTGCCTTATATATGGTAAAGTCCTCCGGCCATTGGCCGGGGACTCCTTAGGACGGCGCGCGCGGCCCCTTTAAGAGGGAGGGAGGGTGCGCGCGCGCGCCCTAAGCACAGTGGCCGGTAAGGAGCGCGCGCTGCCAGCAGAGCGGGAGAGGGACGCCGGGCACGGAGCAGCGCGGTGAGGGGAACAGCGTCCCTGCCTAGCAGAGGGCAGGGACGCCGGCACTACATATACTGACCTCCATCAGGTTGCAAACTGAATATAAGTTTTTTCTGCATCTAGCTCTGAAAAAATATTTGGCCTTCTAGCAGTGTGTGGGACTTTCTCTATTAGTCCATCTATACTGACCTCCATCAGGTTGCAAATTAAAAATAATTTTTATCTGCATCTAGCTCTGAAAAAATATTTGGCCTTCTAGCAGTGTGTGGGACTTTCTCTATTAGTCCATCTATACTGACCTCCATCAGGTTGCAAATTCAAAATAATTTTTTGTCTGCATCTAGCTCTCAAAAAATATTTGGCCTTCTAGCAGTGTGTGGGAATTTCTCTATTGGTCCATCTATACTGACCTCCATCAGGTTGCAAATTAAAAAAAAATTTTATCTGCATCTAGCTCTGAAAAATATTTGGCCTTCTAACAGTGTGTGGGACTTTCTCTATTAGTCCATCTATACTGACCTCCATCAGGTTGCAAACTGAATATATTTTTTTTCTGCATCTACCTCTGAAAAAATATTGGGCTTCTAGCTGTGTGTGGGACTTGTTCTATTAATCCATCTATACAGACCTCCATCAGGTTGCAAAGTGAATATAATTTTTTTCTGCATCTAGCTCTGAAAAAATATTTGGCCTTCTAGCTGTGTGTGGGACTTGTTCTATTAGTCCATCTATACTGACCTCCATCAGGTTGCAAATTGAATATAATTTTTTTCTGCATCTAACCCAGCCAATAGTTTTGGCCTAATACCACAGTTTGGCCACTCAGCTGTGCTCGGTTACCATCCATTGTTTTTTTGTGCAAACAACTCCAGAGTTGTGAATTAGTTAACCACCAAAATGAGTGGAAAAAGGCCTGCTGCTGGTGGAAAGGGGAATAGGCATGTTGGGAAGGGGGAAAAAGGTTGTGTCCATGGGGTAGGTGTTAAAGCAACAGTAACATCTGCAGAAGAAAGACCATCTTCCAGCCAAACTAAAATGTCTACTTCTTTTAGCGGACAATGTGATAAGATCCCTTTCTTACGGCCACGCCAATCGCTACAAATTCCAGATGAGGCACAATAACAGCAGGTGCTTCAACGAATATCAAGTGCTCCTTTAAGTGGGCTCTCCTCCACATCAACTTCAACATCACAAATACTCCAGTCCTCAAAGGTGTCACCCCAATCGCACTTGCTTCCTCACAACTCCCAAATCTCCAGCTGCCCGTCTGAGTATGAGGTAGAACAGATGGTTGAGTCTGTAGAGCTGTTTACTCATACTATAGCCTGGGAATCAGAGGTCGTCTCCAGCGCTTCTGTGAATCCAGACGAGGAAATGATCTGCACTGATGCCCAGAATCTTTATGAGTCGGATCCAGGACCAGACGCAGAAGGTTCTGACCATAATGTAGACCCTCATTCCCAAACTGTAACTCCTGTTGGTGCAGACAATGAGGAAGACGATGATGAGACTCAAATACCTGATTGGAGCAACAACTTTAGTTTTTTGTCAGGGCAGGAACAGGTTGGCTCTGAGGACGACGGGTGTGATAACGCACAGGGTGATGATGATGAGGTTGGAGATCCCACTTACTGTCAACCCACAGTCAGCCAAGACATGAGGTCAGCAGAGGAGGTGGAGGAAGATGCTAGTGACGATGAGGTCAGGTTGCGCCTTCCTGGACAGAGACGTAGTACTGGAAGCACGTCAACAACTGCATCCTCAAACACAACTCTGCCTCTCACCACAAGTCGTGGTGGCTCTTCAGGTCGCATGGGTGCTAAGCCTTGCATAGCCTGGGCATTTTTTCAGATCGATAAAGATGACCCAACTCGTGTTATCTGTAACATTTGTCAGCAAAAGCTAAGTAGAGGCCAAAAAATACATAGTTTGAGTACTTCATGCATGAACTGGCACATGGACATGAAGCATAAATTGCAGTGGGAAGCTCAGTGTGCTACAATGCGGCCTAGCCGGCCGGGCCAACCACCGTCTGCCATATGTTGTGCATCCGCGGCCTCTTCATCCTCTGTGACTGGGGGGACAGCGTTCACACCTGATTTGGGGCGCAGACCTGCCACCTCTTTACCCGCAACAGCCAGCGTGATTGGCAGGTCATCATTTTCTTTGGAGGTGGTAACACCAGCTGGTGTTGAGCGCTGTCCGACATCGATAGCACCACCTTTGGATTAAGGCAACCTAACATGTCCGCCTGCATCTTCCTCACAGACCGGCAGTTTGCCAGGGACACCCTTATCAACCCCGTCTAAGCACAATAGCCAGCCCTCGGTCCCTCAGATGTGGACAAGTAAAAGACCATTTCCTCCTAGCCATGAGAAAGCTAAGAGGTTGAATTTCACCATCTGCAAGCTCTTGGCTACAGAAATGCTGCCTTTCCGCCTGGTGGACACAGAGGATTTTCGAGACCTTATGTCCGTCGCAGTGCCCAAGTACCAGATGCCCAGTCGGCACTACTTCTCAAAGAAAGGTGTGCCTGCGCTCCACCAGCATGTCGCACACAACATCACCGCTTCTTTGAGAAACTCTGTGTGTGACAGGGTGCATTTCACCACAGACACTTGGACGAGTAGGCATGGACAGGGGCAATACATGTCGCTGACTGGGCATTGGGTAACTATGGTGACAGCAGGACAAGGGGCTGCTGTCCAAGTCTTGCCGTCCCCACGAGTTGTGCGTCAATCCTCTTTATGTCAAAGTTCCTCCACTGCTTCTGCCTCCTCAACCTCCTCTCGGTCTTCCACCTGCACCCAAAGCCTGTCTGGTCATGCCACAAGTTTTCTAACTGCGCAGATGGGATCCTGCACACCTCCTTACTATGCTGGCAGTAGGGCTCAACGTCATCAGACGGTTTTTACTTTGAAATGTCTGGGAAATGTGAGTCACACAGCTGAGGAGTTGTGGTCAGCTCTGGAGAACCAATTTCCTGAATGGTTGTCTCCACTGGACTTGAAACCAGGGAAGGCCGTGTGCGACAATGCTGCAAACCTGGGTGCGGCCCTTCGCCGGGGCAATGTCACACACGTGCCTTGTATGGCTCACGTGTTGAACCTGGTTGTCCAGCAATTTTTAGCCCACTATCCCAGATTAGATGGCCTTCTGCAGAGGGCACAGTCGCTGTGTGCTCACTTCCGCCGTTCGCATCCCGCAGCTCAGCGACTTACATCTCTACAGAAGTCGTTGGGCCTGCCACTTCACCGGCTAAAATGCGATGTGCCTATCCGGTGGAATTCAGCTCTGCACATGTTGCAGCGACTGTGGCAGCACCGACAAGCCCTGGTGCAATACGTTCTGACGTATAGCCTGGGCCAACGAGATCCAGAGGTGGGGCAAATCACGCTGGAGGAGTGGTCTCAGATCAGGGACCTATGCACCCTTCTGCACAGTTTTGAAATGGCGACGAAGATGTTTAGTGCTGATGATGCCATTATTAGCATGACTATTCCGGTGATTAACATGCTGGAGCACATGTTAAACAGAATTCGGAGTCAGGTGGTGGCACAAGAGGAGGTGGAGGAAGTAGAGGAGGAGGAGTTGTATGCGGAAGGGCTAACATCTGCAAGGTCCAATTACTAATCATGTTTATCTGTATCTTGACTGGAAAATAATTTGGGCTTTGTAGCAGTGTGCAGCACTGATCCTATTAGGCCATCTATACTAAGCTCCACCAGATTTAAAATTAATAATAATTTTTAGCTGCATCTAGCCCGGAAAATAATTTTGGGGCTCCGAGATGCGCAAGACACATAAGTGCCTTCTTGCTGCACTACCTGCAACATGACCCTCATATTGTCAGAATTCGAAGTAATCATGACTACAGGGTTGCCACACTCTTAGATCCCCCAAACTTTTTGATCAATCTTTTCATTTTAATAAAGACCAAAAAAATGGTCATTTTTGAAATTATAAGCATTAGCAGGTTATTAGAAACTGAAATCAAACAGTTTTCAACTCAAAACTTTATTCTAGGTGATGTTACATTTTCACATAGGACCCCTTGTTCGAAAGGAGCTTCTGAACTCTCTCGTCCATTGAATTTGTCAGGTTTTGGATGGTTTCTGCTTCAATTGTTTTGCATGAGGACAGAATACCCTCCCAGAGCTGTTGCTTAGATGTGAACTGCCTCCCGTCATCATAGACACTCCTTTTGATGATGCTCCAGAGGTTCTGAATGGGGTAGAGGTCAGGGGAGCATGGGGGTCACACCATAAGTTTGTCTCCTTTTATGCCCATATCAGCCAGAGATGCAGATGTGTTATGTGCAGCATGAGATGGTGCATTATCATGCAAAAAAATGATCTCGCTGTGAAATACACGGTTCTTCTTCTTGAACCATGGCAGGAAGTGCTGTTTGAGAAAATCCACATACATTATGGAGTTCATCTTTAGCGCCTTCAGGGATCCTAAAGGGGCCGACAATCTCTCTCCCCATGATTCCAGCCAAAAACATTACTCCACCTCCTCCTTGTTGGCGCTGTAGCCGTGTTTGCGTGGGGTGTCCATCAACCAGCCATCCTCCACTCCATCCATCTGGACCATCGAGCGCTGCACGGCACTCATCCGTGAACAAAACAGTTTTGAAATCAGTCTTCATGTAATGTTGGCCCACTGGAGCCGTTTCTGCTTGTGTGAAGTGGATAGAGGAGGTCGACAGGATGGCGTATGCACAGCTGCAAACCTCTGAAGGACCCTGCATCTTGTTGTTCGGGGGACGTTGGAGGCACCAGCAGCTTCAAAAACTTGTCTGCTGCCATGACAAGGTTTTTTTGCCGCTGCTCTTTTAACCTGACGTAATTGCCTGTAGGAAAGAGTCCTCAATTTGACCTTATCAGCACGCACACGTGTGTACTGTGAATCAGCTACATACTTCTTGATTGCCAAGACACTTCATCCTGATCATCGCACAATGTTGATTGTAGTCATGCCTTGACCTAAACACTCCACAATTTGTTGCTTCTCAGCAGCCGACACATCCTTTTTCTTTCCCATTTTGGCAGAAAATGTAGGCTGCTTAATAATGTGAGACAGCCTTCTTAAGTAGTCTTGACTTTCATTGGACACACCTGCCAAACTAATTAGCACAGGTGTCTGCAATTGCTTACAGTGATATAAAGAGCCCTGACACACATCACCATCAATGAGTTTAACTGACAAACAAACAAATTCTTCCCTTATCACTCCTAAACACTTTTTGCATAATAATTTGGAACACAGTGTACATGTGCTTTTCCACAAAACACCAGTGGTTCACGTAGTGAATCTTACAGTTCTAACTTGCCAACCGTGGTCTGTATGGAGTTGTTCAATAAAGGGCCCAAAATTAAGATAACATAGATGGGAGAGGTCTCTATGAATAGGAATTCCTAAGTATTTGATACCCTGTGAGGGCCAGGCAAAGGGAAAGTTGGACTGAATGGCATCCTATATGGATTTGGGGAGGGAGACATCGAGGGCCTCAGACTTCGCTGCATTGATTTTAAAATTTGACCATGTAACAAAGTGATCTATTTCAGCCATAACAGCATGGATGGATATATGTGATTGAGTGATATATACTAGGACATCATCAGCAAATAGACAGCACTTGTACTCGGTGCCTCCCACCTCAATCCACCTAATATTGGGGTTATGGCGAATTGATGAGAGCAGGTGCTCCGTCACTAGGATGTGTAAGAGAGGGAACAGAGGACATCCCTGCCTTGTCCCATTGGTGATTGTGAAAGGTGATGAAAATGTTCTGATGCACCCCCTGGGCCTTGGGACACCCGGAGCCGGACCCTTTTTGGTGGATGCTGGTGGTTGTAGTCTTCGTGGCGGCGACCCGGTTCCGTGGCTCAGGGTGGTCAAACCAGTGGCTGAACTATTTATGTGTTTTTGATGTTTAAATGTCCGACTACGCCACCCGTGGATTACCGTCAGAGTGAACCGCCGCTGCAGGGCAGACCACTGAGGCTGGTGTTGTGGGTGCAGCAGAGCGTAGCATAACTCCCCACGGGAGGAGTATAGCCTCAGGGCAGTGTATGCGGAGGATGGGGGTGATGGTGCAGGGCAGCAGCAGTAACGACACGGAGTCAGTGATGCAGTCCAGGGCCTTTACTCACAGTTCTTATTATCCAGACCACGTCTGCAGGTAACGGCTGCCCACGTCGTACTGTGCTCACCAGGTGAGGGGCTCAGACAACTCCCAGATAACTTTGGAGTGCTTCACAGGACCCCCTTTGTGTGTCCTTTGTCTGGCCTTTCTTACCAACCCTTCTGTCCGGCTGCCTCGGGCCTCCTCTTGGTAAACTTGGCGCCAGTTTCCCTGACCCTATGTGCTGCCCTCCTAGCGGGTGTAGCGAGGGGCTGCGCCACATAAAATGTCACAGCCCCCGGTTTCTAGCTGAGGGTCGTTTCCTGCCTCCACTAGTTTCGGGGACCGGTCTCCCCCTTTGGCCTGACCCCTCCACGCAGGTGGATTCGGGCGTGCGGTGGCAACTCGCCCATCCGCACCCCTGGGATCCCTTCGTTCCTCGTTCCTGGAGCCTTCTCCGCTCCTCTTCCTTCCTTCTCCCTCTTCCAGGCCTGGGCCTCTGTTACTAGGCCCGCCTCCGGAGCAGAGCTCATGCAGAGCCCCTGCTCCCTGCCACTTCTGCTCAGACTTCTCTGCACTGAACTAAGATGGTGCCCACCTTTTATACTCCCTTCTCAATGCACCCAGAACTGCTTCCTCCCTGCTCCTGCACTACAGGGTTCCCCTTCCTCAGTGTTCCCTCCCCCCACTCCAGCCAGTGACAGGGACTGTCGTGCCCATCTCAGGGGCATATTGGTCGCCCTGCCCCACGGCAATGTGGTGTAATGCATGCAGGTGTCGGGTCCTGATCCACACTCCATCCTTACCTGAGAGTGAGATATCACACCTCTGGGTGAGGTGCAATACCTCTGTAGCAACCGAGCCCTCAGGGTGCTACAGTTCCATTTATCTTCAGCCTAGGTGACGTATTGTGATACAGGGCCGTGATTTTGGCTATAAAAGGGTCCCCTAGACCCCTACCCCAAGCTTTTTAAGATTATCATATATGGCGTGCCAGGAGACTCTATGGAATGCTTTCTCAGCATCCAAAGAGAGTATCTAATTACAAATTTTTAACTGCATCTAGCCCAGGAAATTCTTTGTGCCTAGTAGCAGTGTCTGCTAGTCAGCGGATTATCCCGGCTGTTAAGCAAGCTATACCACCTGTAGTTTGGACACTTAATTTTTTCAAAGGAAATGCTTCGGGACCACGGGATACTCAGTGAAGAGCATCAGGAGGCACCCCAAGGCATAGGTGCTGGGACTGGCAGTAGGATGCCTTGCGGTGGACAGCCGAGCTCGATCCTTATAAAAGCTTTTTAACTGCAGCAGCTTTAGTGGACGCTACTGGAGCTGGAATTACGCGGCTGCTGGCATGAGACTTGCCCTCCAATAGATCCTTGTAAATGGATTTAAAGTGTATTCATTCAAATTAGAGAGACAATTTAAATTAAAAAGCTTAGAGCTGCCTCCACCACAGGGGGGCTCGCTCGACCCACCAGCGGACAGGCACCAGTATTGGGAGAGGGGGGCTGGCCGTCAGGGTTCACCGCGGCTCTGGCACAAATCCTGCGACGCGGAGGTGGCACGGGCAGGAGCGGACTGAACGTGTCGGCTTCTCAATTTTTGGATTTTAGAAGGGCATGACATGCCTATATCTGTGTCTCCCCCTCCTTTTACTCCTCCACCTCTTTTCTTTTTGCATGACTATATGTACTTGTCACTTTTCCATGTGTTAGTTGTGTCTTCTGAGCAGTTTGTCAGCTTTTGGACACCTTTAAAGGTGTTTTCTATGTGTTACTATGTGTTTTTGTTTGCCTGCCATTGGTTTTAACGGTGTTCGAAGGTGTTTGACGAACACACGGGTGTTTGACGAACCGAACCGAACTCGAACACTACGGGGGTGGCTCAACACTAATCATAATGCATGAATTCCCAGGTTCCACTGAGATTAGAGCTCAGATCACTGGATTAAGAGTGAATTTCTCACATTTCCACTATTTACACATGCTCTTTTACTGTTTTCAAAAGAAAATCCAGCAAGCTTCATTTGTCATGTGGTTCCATGGTGTAATGGTTAGCACTCTGGACTCTGAATCCAGCAATCTGAGTTCAAATCTCAATGGAACCTGAGAAATTCTTTGTGCATAACGGTTTTATCTTTTCTGCTCACACTCAATTTGCCAATGCACATGGTTTAACATAAAAAGAGAAAGTTAAAATCCACATGGCAAAAAGATCTATCTACCAAGAAAGTTTAACTCAAATGTTAAACTTGACTTCATGGAGCAAAACTCACATCATCTATGTCACACCAAGCAATCGTACTCTATGACTTGTGCCAATGTTCGCATGACACTTTTTCCAGGTGGTTGAAACTGACCAGGATTTCAAGCCGAAACGGCCTCAAGAAACGACAGCGATTCTTTTCCTGAATCACCCTTTTTAGTGTTTTCCAGCATTTTTGTAAACATAGTTTGGTGATGTTTTTCTAAGTATTGTTTTGGGCATCAAATGAGTTTGTTTAAATTTCTTTTTTGCTCGCAAAATGCTGTGAACGTCACTCAGGAACCTTCCAGGGGTCTTTCTAACCTACTCATTGACTTGTATAGCAAGTATAAAGCAAGCAAAATATACCTGAAAAATGATATGCTCACTTCTGTTAACCGCTTGGCGTTTTGGGAAACTTAATGAGGGTAAAAGACGCTCAATACCTGATCATATGAACAGCAAGTCTTTTTGCATGGAAATGAATCTGTTCAAACTATTGAGCATTTTCAAAGCCTTTTTCAGGAGGTGTTTGGAACAAAGTCACTCTAAATCTGCCTTATGAATTTTAATAAACCTTGAACTGTAAAAGGTTCCAATTGATGATACCTTTAAATCAGATTTTTACATTTCAGTGAGGCCTGGAATTTTGTTTCCAATTGAAATCTTCCATTTTCTGAAATGTCTTCCAGAAGGATAATCACTGAAATTGATCATGGTGCTATAAGAAAAGGTGTGAAACTCATAAGAAAGCAACAGTGTCTGAGTAGTTGTGGCCGAGTGGTTAAGGCGATGGACTAGAAATCCATTGGGGTCTTCCCGCGTAGGTTCAAATCTTGCCAGCTACGTTTAACTTCATGTAACTTTTTGACGCATTTTCTGAGTAGATCAATTTCCACATTCCCAAGTCTATCCCCCACAGAAATGGTCTGTAATCTATGGACTGTATTTGTAGA